>NC_054382.1:121950442-122250442 GCF_017654675.1 Xenopus laevis | reverse complement strand
AGGACTTCACACTTGTCACAGGGGGTCACCATCTTGGAAAGTGTCTGTGACACTCACATGCTCAGTGGGCTCTGATTGGCTGTTGAGAAGCTGAGCTTAGGGCTCGTCACTAATTATCCAGCAGAAAATGAGCTTCCCTGGCTGTAATATAAGCTGATGCTACAGGTTTGCTGATTATTCAATTCTGATGCTAATTGCACTGGTTTCTGTGCTGCCATGTAGTAATTATTTGTATTAATTACTAATCAGCCTTATATTGTGACATTTCTATTCTATGTGTACTGTATATTGTGAGTGGGTCCCTAAGCTCAGTAAGTGACAGCAGCACAGAGCATGTGCAGTGAATCAGCAGAAAAGAAGATGGGGAGCTACTGGGGCATCTTTGGAGACACAGATCTTTACTGCTAAAGGGTTGTGGTTGCCTTGGGCTGGTACAGAAGCACAAAACATAATGTACAACATTTCTACTCTACTTCTTTAGTTCTCCTTCAAATCTGCTAGAAAATCATGTAAATAGTGATGGGCGAATTTGCGCTGTATTGCGAAAAATTCGCAATACAGCGCTGGCGTCTCGTTTTTGATGCCGGCGGCCGTTTTTTTTGGGTGAATTTTCGCAGGCGTTTCCCAAATTTATTCGCTGGTGGCGAATCGCGCCTGGCGAATAAATTCTCCCATCACTACATGTAAACATTAAATGAACCCAATAGTCTGGTGTTTGCCTCCAATAAGGATTAATTATATCTTAGTTGGTACAAGGTACTGTTTTATCATTAAAGAGAAAAAGGAAATCAGTTTTGAAAATTCGGATTATATAGATAAAATGGAGTCTATGGGAGACAACAATTCAGTAATTCTGAGCTTTCTGGATTATGGGTTTCCAGATAATGGATCCCATACCTGTATAACAAGACTTAAAACAAACCCAAAGTTGGGATTTACCAGAAAAGTAAGTTTTTGTCGGGTATATTGAGTGATCCTGTCTACTTCATACAATATTTCAGTCCTGAAACATGAAAGACATAAAACAGCCTCCATACAGAATAGGGAGGAGCAGGACTAAACAGTTGCTGGCCTACTTTTTACATGACATGTCCATACAAAAAATTGGTGTCTGATTTAGTAACGTTCTTTATAAAATAGCCTTAAAGTCAGGCAAGAGCACAAACGTTTTAAATTGATTTCGATTTGGATCTGAGACACTAGTTACTTCTAATGATATTGTTCAATGAGATTATGTTTAAAAAAAAGACAGAAGCCGTATCAAATAATCCTGTTGCTAAATTACAAAATGACTAACGTTCAAGAATGATAAAGGGTGTGGGAGGACTATTCGAGGCGTCTCTGAAATTAATGTGGGCAGATTTCCTTTAATCATCCTATAATGCAACCAAACAACATCACAGAAAATTATTCCTGAGCCACAAAAGAAAGACAGTCTTTGCCTGAAATGGGATTACTGCACAGTTTATCTCGAAAATCCCTCGATGAAGCCAAAGGAAATGCATAATAATGTGTCATCAGTTAATTATTTACAGATGTTTACAAAAAATTGTTATGTATCATCTGTACAACAGAAAAAAAAGGCCCAAATTATTGTGTTTTTTTTTTTCCCTTCAATGTGGTATTAATTATATCTTCAAAACAGAATTATCATTCAAATTAAAATGCACCATTCCAGTATATGAATGAATCGCAGGGGGGGTTGATCTATAAACATGGAGTCTGTAAACCATCAAAGCAACAAAGAAACATGAAATGGTAATAGACAGTTGGTTTATGCATGCTCTAATCTAAAAAATAGAAACCATATTCACGTGGTCAGAGCAAAAAAAAAAAAAAACAACAAAAAAAAAAAAGATATTGATGTCAACTTTTTCTTTGAGGTCTGATCCAATGGGAAACTTGAATAGCCTTTGTGAAACCCTAAAGGGTTTTTTCAAGTGGTATCACTAGAAATGCAAGAGCCATTCCATTAATCTGGATGAAATGTGGGAAAATATGTATGCGAGGAAGACGTGTGAATTTGGGGACTGGGGGAGATACAGAAAGCTGTGACAGAGCAGATCTATTCCATACAACAAAAAAACTGTGGGACAAATGGGATATTCTCTGGTGCGGGAACATACAAGTAAAATACTAAGCAGAATACTGACTTCAAACAAAGTGGGTTCTGTTAATGACAAAAGCAGTAGATTCCCATGTGGGGTCTTATAATAAAAAAATAATGGCCCAGCGAGTGTATGTTATTAGTGAAGTATAACTTTTTCACGTGCTTTCGATTATATCTAATGCCTTTGATTCTATCTTAATAAAAACATACACTTTAGGATAACTCGTTCATTAAATGTGGTTTTTAGAGGCATTTTTGGCTTTAAAGGGGACCCAGCGTTTTAAAAAGTCAGGCTCTTCTTTTGTATTGGATTATGCAGTGCAGAAATAATAATCAAAGAAACAGGCATATGTCCCATGCTAGAATGTGGCATAATACTGTGTTTGATAAAATGTATAAAGAGTCCGAAAAAGCCAACCTATTTTGGATTCTTGTCACATTGTCAGCAAGGTCAACTTTTAACGTAAGTCAAATGCTCATTTCCGTTATAGCTCAAACGCGGACTAGGGTACAGAAATAAATCAGTTCATATGTGATCTGTGTATAGGCCAGATGAGGGTTCCTGGGGTGCAAAGCAAAGAAAACGGTGAACATAAATATACTGTACATGTCTATGTATGTATGCTACGCTACTTCTCCTGGAAAGGAATTTTGGAGCATATGGGCAGCAGATGGTCAATGGTACATTCAGAACCATGAACCAGAGCACCTGAAGTAGGGGGCTGCCCTCAAAGTATTTCCTGAGATCTTAATAATATACCATACGTACTGTGTGTTGTAGAATCTGTGAGCGCAATCTGGATTGTCTTATTGGTCAATGGTACATTGATAGACAAAATGTCCAAGTGGACACCTAAGGGACACCTATATATTAAAAGTATACAGGTTACTTACACTCTTAAATGGTTGGTTCACCTTAAAGGAGCAGTAACATAAACATTTCTTTTTTAAAAATTTGTTTGTACATAACAAAAAAAAAACACCAAGACACATTTAACTTTAAATTCGCAAAGTCTTTATTAAGAAATAACTTACCGAACTCCACTTGCGCTCCTCTTAGAAAAGTCGTCAGGGAGACGATCCGCCGTGCAGCACTCGATTTCTCCTCCCTGCCTTGTATAGGAGATAGCCAGGGAGGAGAAATTGAGTTGTCTTTTCTGAAGAGGAGCGCAAGCAAAGAATTTATTTCTTAATAAAGACTTTGTGAATTTAAAGTTAAATGTGTCTTGGTGTTTTTTTTTCTCGCAATGTACAAATTAATTTTTTTAAATAAAAAAGTTTATATTACTTAAACTTTTATTATGCTATAAAATGGCCAATTTTATAGCTTTTTAATAATTTGCCCTTTTCTTCTGACTCTTTCCAGCTTTCAAACAGGGGTCACTGTCCCCATCTAAAAACAAATGCTCTGTAAGGCTACAAATGTATTGTTTGTATTACTATTTTTCTATGCAGATCCTCTCCTATTCATATTCCAGTCTCTTATTCAAATCAGTGCAAATAAATCACAACTGGAGAGTTGCTGAATAAAAAGCTAAATAACTCAAAAACCACAATAAATAAAAAATGACAACTAATTGCAAATTGTCTCTAGAATATCAGTCTCTACATTGTATTAAAAGTTAATTCAAAGGTGAACAGCCCTTTTAATGGAACTAAGGCATGAAAATACTTGATGGAGAAGGGCCCAAGGGCATGCAACCCTTTTTTCTATATAATACCAAACTTTAACCGCTCTCAAGGGCACAACACCTCAGCTGGGGCCTCAATAAAAGTATTGAAAGAAATATCTCCTGGTGGATTTAGAAATCTCATCTCATTCACTTTCACAGAGACCTGGAAGTGGAAACCAATGGTTCCTTAAGAGAAACAGTGGATTTATTAAACAGAAAGGTCCTTTCTTTGTACATCAAATATTTATAGCACAATATCTTACACCACGGGAGTCTGTCCCGTCTGTACCAGGAACCTCAGAGTGTGCTATGCGGGTTATTATTCTCTATCCCTGCCAGCTGGAGTCCCTACAGTCTAGCGGTTATATTATATTGAACTTTCCCACTGTCTAGCAATCCTCAATTGTTGTATTACATGTGCTATTCTGCCACTATCTTAAGCTCATTCATGGGGTCCCTTATACCTGACTTCATTAAATCTTGGTTTACCTTTGGGTGACTCTTTCAACCACTACCTCAGGCTCTCCAGCAGCATCCACCCACTTCTAGAATGAAGTCCAAAGTGAGAGAATCATAGTGGGACATTCACTAAGATTCGTAGTTGCGCCAGGCGTAACTTCGCCGCACTTCGACAGGCCTAGTTTCGCCAGCGCTCCACATATTCACTAAAATACGAAGTTGCGCTCAGGGGTAGCGTAAGGTTTGCGAAGTTGCACTAGCATTGATTCGCTAAGCGAAACGAAGTAACGCTAGCGATGGCTAATTTGCATACGGCGCCAAATTCAAATTTCAATGGAGGAATATGTAGCAGCACTACAAATGCCTGGGAAACTTTCAAAACACTTCGGCGCATAGTGAATTTGCCCCATAGAATCACTACCTCCGGGCCTATGGAAATGCATTCCTCCCCAAGGGAATATTCATCACAGAAGGAAGTAAGTGTACTTGTGAATAACAAACTTAGCAGTAACAAAAACATCAGTAAGCAGTAGCAGCAAGCGAGAACAAGATATTGTCCTAAATGAACCACTCAAGTACTGCTAGTGCTGTACATTCTACATTTATGAGTTACACTGTGGTCTATGGGGGTGGAATTTTGCTAGACATGATGCAAGAAAAATAGCTTATACTACAGGAACTGTATCACTTTATATGCAGCAAGAAATGCCATGTTGCACCTGACCAACTTACAGAGTATCAGGAACCATTTGTTTGGAGCTCAATATATATTTTTGTAGCCACCAGGAGCCTAAGCATTATAGATTGCAATTACATGGTCACAGGGCATTGAAGAAATGTTTTCTATGTAGAAATAAAATAATATAGAAAATTAGTTGATTTTTGGGTAAAGTATAAGAGTAGTTTGTAAAGACTGAGAATGACTAAACAACAACAGTTGGAGGTTCACTCACTGGAGATCCCTTAAATTCTTTTGTTCTCTTAGACTATAGTCCTGATATTCCTTCCCCAGAGCACCATGTTTTCAACTCTGGTCCTGGTTGATAGCACCATAAAATGGGATTACTTCATCTTTAGGAAATGAGATTTAGTATGCTAAGTAATTTTTTTTATACACGCCAAGGATGAAGCAATGTCAGGGGTGGTGCCATGTGGAAAATTATCTATAGCAACGGAAAAATTTAATTCTGAAAATAATAAATCACTTTAGTCCTATCATCAGAATAGATGACATTTCAAGAGTTATATGTCAAAATTGGCTTGGTATGGTTAGGAGGATACATAGAATCACAGAGCTCAAACTACTCTTCCAGTCAGAAGGAATATTAAGTGAACTGAGCTGTAGAGCAAGCACTTCCACTAGTATGATGCAGAATAGAATCATGAAAATTTTAATGGATTCTGTAATTCAGGTCCTATATGGCTCATTCTGGTCAAAATTCCAGTTATGATCCTGACCCCTTAGACTCAAAAGTGAGTCAATATGATCTCTGAAAAAAAGAAATCCCTCAGGTGGAAACTGAATGTTCTTCACCAAATTTATACATTATTCGTTAACAGGAGCAGGTCATTTTTTGGTAACAAATATCTTTTTGTAACAACAAATATTTGTGTTCACAGGATCATTTTTGTGCTTACAAAATGTGTGTTTTGTTGCTGGCAAAGATAATTATGCTACTACAAATACATTTGGTGCTGAAAATAGTGTGGTTAAGAAATGTAAAAACATCTTGCACTACAGTTAATCATATGTCCTAGGGCAAGGATTTTGTATTTTATCCCCATATGTGTGTGAGTTTCCACCCATGCTCCCAAAATCATACAGGAAGGTGAACTGGCTCCTGATAAAACCGACCCTGATAACAGACAATGAATAAAAAAGTGTTATTAAATGCACTGTTTGCCCCAAAATGCACACTAGAAATGTGTCATCAAAGAAAAAACTCCAGGTTCCACTTCAGATTTTTTTTAACTTTCCCGTGGATCAGCTATGAGATAGGCAGGTTTCACATGGACATAAAGGTTGAATGTTTGTCTTTTTAAACCTGAACTATGTTACTAAAACAATGCTAGTAGATTTAATTAAGGATGTTTCCTTGAAATGCTCTCTATAAATGGATGTACCATCCATCCTTAAATCTAGTTTAGACTAGATTGTAAGTAAGAATGTTCAGACTTGCTCCAGCACCGCTTGGGATTATTATAGCAAAGTCACAAAGTTTGCACTAGGTGTAGTAGCTCCTACCAACTACATGTTAACATTTAAACAGGTGATGTCACCTCTTTTGCTGTGCATAAAAAATTGTGGTGCAAACACACCTTGGTGTGAAAATATATTAAAGATGTTTTTTTTTACATACATGGACAGTAAATTGGAAGGTACACTGGTGATCAATAGGGATGGGCGAATTTCACCCGTTTTGCTTCGCCAAAAATACGCCGCCGGCGAAATGTCGCCGACGCCCATTAAGGTCTATAGGAGTCAAAAATAAATTGCGCGTGGCAAAATTTTTTTGACGCGCGTCTTTTTATTTTAACGCACAACGCCATACAAGTCTATGGGCGTAATTTTTTCGGCGAAACAAGGCGAAAAAAGATCGCCCATCCCTAGTGATCAGTACATGCTACCTACTGGCTGTTTTGTTCTAGACCTGGGGGCAAATTCACTAACCTCCGAAAATTCGCCAGGGATGGCTACGCTCACATCGCAACACTTCGCCAGGCGTAAATTTGCCAGGACAACACTAATTCACTAAAATCCGAAGTTGCGCCCAGGACGCCGAACGCTGGGGAAGTATCGCCAGCGTTACTGCGGCAAGCAACAAAGTTGCGCTAGCGTTGGCTAATTTGCATACGGCGGGAAGTTAAAGTTGAATGGACGTATATGTTGCAGCAAATACATTACACCGCACCAACCTTAATAATATTTAATATGTTATATTGCCTTACACATGATCCCAGTGTATAGTTTATGTGCCATATGTTAGGAAATGTAGGGGGGAAGCCGGGTACCCCAGAAAAAAATTACGATCTTTTGCAGCCTATCACCCTGAAAATGAAAAGTTGCCAGCGTTTTTTGGGACTTCAACAATTTTTCAACAATTTTTTGAGGAAGTCCTATCTACTCTATTGCACTTCGCCTGGTCTGAGGTGGTGAAGGCAAGTCTGGCACAAGAAGTAACGTTCAGTAAAATTTGCATCTTAATGAATTTGCGTAGTTACGTCCCTTTGCAAGAGCGTAACTTCGCCAGGCGTAAGGGAGCGAATTACCGCTAGAGTCTATCTCCTTCCTAGGGAAGTTACGCCTGCGCCCGTTAATAAATCGGCGAAGTAACGAGATGATGTCACGCTGGCGAATTTTCGCTAACTTTAGTCACTTCGCCCTTCAGTAAATTTGCCCCCTGGTGTCAAAACAGTATGTTGTGAGGGAACACATGTGAAACAATAACAGTAGGGCATAAACAGTAAGGGGTTTAAAGGAAAAAGAAAGTTCTTTTACACTTGGGGTGCCAAAAGTTAGGCACCCGTAAGTGATCACCTTTACTTACCTGACACCGATAGTACAGTGTTTGTGTCCCTTAGAAAAAAAGTACTTGTTTAGTGACATCGCATGTGGGTTAGTTGGGTACAGGGTAAGACTTGTTCTTTGGGTAGGTTAGTTTTCCTTTTGGTAGAGGGGTCTAATAAGGTTTCCTGCAGTGATGTAGTAGACCAGTAGGCATACTTGTTCTCTTGGATTTCCCTTAACTAAGGGTACCCAGAGTCTGGGGCGGAAAGAAGCGCCAAATGAAAATTAAGTTATAGGAGACTTAAGTGGAATTTTGGGAAAAGGGACCCTGGGAATGAGAAATCAATGAGGAGAGGATAAGAAATAATATGTAATAACTGGAAATCAAATGTGAGAGATATCCCTTGATAGAACACCTTGTTGGACCCTTTTAGGCTGTCATTGCAACCCAAATGGTAATATTACCAATATTACCAGTATTATATAATTAAAGAGCATCTATAACCTAAAAATTGTTTAACACACTGGTGGTAATGGCTAACCTGGGCACAATAAAAGAATGCCCTAGCTCACTCATCATAGGCATGAGTGATCTACATCATATGCAAGTGTACAACAAACAAGCTAGGGCACTCACTCATTATGCTCATGCATCTGGGCCAACAAGGCTTTTTTTAAACAAAGATTCTATTGTTTCCCCCATACAGTGCAGACTCTGCATAATCACAGCAATATGAATTCTAAAAAAAAAAACAAATTGGAGTTTACTGAATGCAAGTTTTTAAAATGTATTGTTTGAAAAAAAATCAGGAAAATGTTTCTCTAAGCTTTTACTAGGCTGCACGGCTTGATTTTGATTGTTGTCGTGTTACCAAAGCACATTTTCTCATTTTACTGCATAACCCCCTATACTGTATATAAATCAACTGTATTAATGCATGACATTGTGGAATTCCAATATCCTGTAAAACATGAGATTCTAACAGGAGGAAGAAAAACGTTCCCGGTTCCAGTGTTGGCTTGAATATCGCTACTACAATCGCTGAAAGGGCAGAAGATAATTGTTTCCAGTCTTGTTAGAAGCACAACAGGACACTTTCATTGTCTAACCTACTTTTAAAGCAGTCCTGTCTATGTCAGCATGAATCAGACCTATCAATGATATATTGGACTTGCAAGTAATCTCTTATGTTGTCTATATGTCATCAATAATTACAATGTATACATTACAATAGTCTGTTTCTAGCCGTGTAAGTAGAAAATAGCTGGGTCTATTTATCTTTCTATTATGGGTGTAGCTAAGCATTTATCTTTTACAGAGGCAAACCCAGATGAAATATTAAGGTTCACCCAATGTTATTTTAGCGCACTGAAGCAAGTGCATATAAGGGCAAGGCTGCTCACAGAGCTAAGTATTACTTTCACGTTTTAGGAGTGATCATGTGTTAACATTTCCCTTCCGCCAATGTTTAGTTAATAAAATCTATTCTGCGTTCGCTGAGCCTTGAAATAAAGTGAAACAAGAGATCAAGCATACCCTGTGTATATAGTTTCTAGGAGGAAATATGTTGTACTGTAGTACAGTACGAACAAGGAAGGAAATATTCCCCTGGGAAAAAAAATTCACTTCCTTTTTTCAATTTTTCCCTCACTTGGTAGAATGTTTTCTCTTCTATTTACTACTATTTGTGTAAATGCTTAAATGTGTAAAATGTTATGCAAATTTGTGGGAATTTCACATCGGTGTACATTTTTGTGTGTTCAAAGATTTTTTTTGGCAAATCAATTTTGATTTCATTTTCTTAAATGTACACCAGCTTTTTCCCCAAAGGTTTCATTTGGGGATGCACCGGTCCACTATTGTCAGATTTGGACAAATCCCGAATTATTCACAAAAAGTTTGTTCGAATACCGAACCAATTCCTAATTTTCATATGTAAATTAAAAATTAGGGAAAGAGGGGCAAAAGAGAACCGCACACATAGAATGCAATTAAACATTTTTAACTTCCTTGTCATGTGACAAGAAAAATAACATCATTTTTAGGATTCGGATTCAGTTCCGCCAGGCACTTCGATCCAGCCAAATGAGAACTGCGCACTTAGCATGCAATTAAACATTTTTTAACTTCCTTGTCATGTGACAAAAAAAATCACATGATTTTTAGGATTTTAATTTTTTTAATTTTTTACCTCACTTGGTAAAATTCTTTTCCTTCTATTTACTACTATTTTTGTAAATGATTAAATGTGGAAAATTTTATGCAAATTTGTAGGAATTTCACATGGGTGTAAATTTTTGTGCGTTCAAAGATTTTTTTTGGCAACTCAATTTTCATTTCATTTTCTTAGATGTACACCAGTTTTTTCCCCCAAATGTTTAATTTGGGGATGCACCAATCCACTATTTTCGGATTTGGACAAATCCCCAATCATTCACAAAAGGTTTATTCGAATACCGAACCAAATCCTAATTTTCATATGCAAATTAAAAATTAGGGAAAGAGGGGCAAAAGAGAACCGTGCACACAGCATGCAATTAAACACTTTTTAACTTCCTTGTCATGTGACAAAAAAAATCACATGATTTTTAGGATTCGGATTCAGTCCCGCCAGGCACTTGGATTCAGCCAAATGAATCCCTAGTTTAAATGGTTTTCCACCTCCTAGGTGCCCAAAATAATCAATAGGGAAATAAAGAAAAAACTGTAGTAAACGGTATCTAAAAATGCAGTGTGAACAAAAAATATAGCAAAATAAACTAGTTTGTCTAAAAAAATAAATTGGGAACACAATTATGTATGTAACAGTATTTTATGCATGTTGTTACTATATATTAGTGCCCAAGCAGTTTCTGAGCCATATACGGTAGGTTGTATCTGCAAATTACATCCAATGGACTGAATCTTATTAATTTTAATATGAATAATTTCTTATTTTTTGAAAAATGTATGAACAATTTGTGTATTATTTTTATTTTTTATGTATGTTATTGTCAATATATATATGGGTGCCTAAGCAATTTCATAGCCATGCAGGTTTTATCAGCTACTTACATCCAACAAACAAGGTCTTGCTCATTTTAAAATGAATAATTTTTATTTTTTTTAGAAATACATAATTTTCATTTCATGTATGTTGTTAATATATATTTGTCCCCAAGCAGTTTCAGAGCCTTTCAGGCTGTATCAAATTACATCCAATGGACTGAAGCCTTATTCATTTTAAAATGAATAATTTAAATTTTTTGAAAAAAGTATGAACAATTGTTGTACTATTTTTATTTTTAATGTTGTTGTCAATATATATAGATGCCCAAGCTGTTTCAAAACCAGACAAAATCCATACATTTTTAATTATTGTTTATTATTTATTTATTAATTTTTTTATGTATGTTGTTAATATGGATGCCTAAGCAATTTCAGAGCCATACAGGCTTAGCCTGTATAATTTTTTGAAAAATGTATTAACAATTTTTTACATTTATTTTTATTTTTGATTGCATGTTTATTACATATGAATGTCTAAACAATGTTTATAGCGATATAGACATTATCAGCCATCTCTGACCAGTAGCAGGCACTAGTGATGGGTGAATTTGTCCCATTTCACTGAAAAATTCTATTTTGTCCAAATGCATTAGTCAATTGGCATCCATTATATATTATTTTTTTTTTTGTAACTTATATTTTTATTTGTTTTCTCAAAAGAAAAAGAAATACAGTCACAGTGAAGGGTACACATGTCATAGAAAAGATAAAGTGCAAACATACATCTTTACAATGTCAATAAGACATAATGAAAGGAGCACCAAACAATATGAGTTGCGCTTTACTCGCCTCACGTGACTCCTCCCAAATAGCCTGTGTCAATTAGGACTTAATTTAAATTTAAGAGCTTCTCAGTCTAAGTACCAGAACCAGAATAGCAAAGAACCTTCATGACGTTGCAGGCAGTTTCACGACCATGATGTTTATCAGAAGTAGTGAGTGAAGGCACAAGTGAGAACATTATATACTATTGCTTATAAGTAAGCCAAACAGCAAGGTCAACGCAGGGACCATGAACAATAACAACAAAATAAAAGAAAACTAAATAAAGTAAAATAAAATAAAATAGTAGTCGTAACCATACAGATCATTAACCGTGAAACGGTGGCATCATTATTATCAATATCAATGTGAGTACCCTTAGCAACACTATAGTTGGACCGAATCAGTGGAAATTAGTACCCATCCATTATATATTATTAATCATTTAGGGGCAGATTTACCAAGGGTCGAATTTCAAAGTACAAAAAACTTCGAAATTCGACCATCGTATTAAAAAACTTTGAATTTGAATATCGAATTCGAAGTTTTTTCAACAAATTTGGCAATCCTGCGGTCGAATAAAAATCGTTCGATTAAATCGAACGATTCGAACGATTTTTAGCGATCGATCGAAGGATTTCTATTCAACCAAAAAAAAACTTAGAAAAGTCCTGTGGAAGGTCCCCATAGGCTAAGATTGCACTTCAGTAGCTTTAAATTGGGCGAAGTATGAAGTCAAAGTTTTTTTTAAAGAGACAGTACTTCGATTATCGAATGGTCAAATAGTCTAACTATTTTTACTTCGAATCGTTCGAAGTCGAATGGTCGAATATAGCCTATTCAATGGTTGAAGGACCCAAAAATTTACTTTAAAAATTCAAAGTTTTTGAAATTCGAACATTCACTCGAGCTTAGTAAATCTGCCCCTTAGACAGGACAATTTTTATGTGTGCAACTACTCCAACCAAATTTTTTTTTTGACGCAGCGGATTTTTTGCCTGCAAATTTTTCACCTGCAAATTTTTGCCACAGTTTTACGAATTTATTTGCTGGTGGTGAAAGACGGAAATTTGCCGCAAATTCGCACCTGGCAGGTTTATTTGCTCATCACTAGCAGCCACCATTTACCAGAACAATTGACAAAACCCTTCAAGTGCTGATTGTGCCTAGTAGTGCCCATATATACTGTATCTCCCCTGCAGGCTTACAAGCACTTAGCATTTAACAGCAATTTACATCCAGTGGACTGAATTTATTTTTATTTTAGAATATTTTCACTTTCCTTGCATCGCATGAAAATGTGAATAGTGGCATGTTTCTGCGATTGGGAATGCAGTCTGTTGGGATTATTTTTGGTGACTAAAGGTGGCCATACACGGATAGATCCGCTCGTTTGGCGATGTCGCCAAACGAGCGGATCTCCCTCCGATATGCCCACCTTGAGGTGGGCAATATCGGGCTGATCCGATCGTGGGCCCTAGGGCCCAACGATCGGATCCTAGCGTTCGCCAAACGGGCGGTCGGATCACGGGACCGCATCAACTAACAGATGCGGCCGCGATCCGACGGGATTTTTAATCCCATCCGATCGAGATCTGGCCGACTTTCGGCCAGATCTCGATCGGGGAAGCCCGTCGGGGGCCCCCATACACGGGCCAATAAGCTGCCGACACGGTCTGTCGGCAGCTTTTATCGGCCCGTGTATGGCCACCTTAACAGCATGGACGGAGGGCAGAGGAGTTTCCCTGAGACAAAGATATAGGAGTTAAGTGATTTAAGTCAGTTGTTCTGCTGAAGGCTATCTGATCTGAGTCAGAGCTGATTCATTTGGCTGGCCTGGCTCTCAATGTGCTCAGTTGCCTCCGGGCACACACTGCGCAAGAGGCCTGCCCATATTGTAACATTCCTGCCATTGAGGCACCCTTATGAAATAAATAAGCATAACATATGGAAGCTAAACTGAGATTTTATTTTAATTGGGATACATGTTATTACATATAAACATTAATGTTGTAAAAGTGACACACTCACATGATATTTCTCTTTTACATTTTAGAATGGATAGCATTTGCATAGAATATACATCTCCATTCCTAACATTTGAATAATTAAAGAAGTGTAAGACTTTAAGCTGCTCACGATCCAACAGTAGCCATAAGCACAGACACTTCCCTGATCACCTGATACCTCTCCACTTTCTGTTCCTTTAAGGATCCACACAGGGTCCACACAGTATTAGAATGGGCACCAGTACTGTGACTGAAGGGCTCTCTTCCCAGGAGCCAGCATCCATCCTAGCCCCCCCCCCACACACACACCGAGTGCACAACTTACATTAATTTGCCACTACCGGGTCTGATCCTGGTGGGGGAGCGAACTGGAGTCAAGACCGTCCAGAATAATGATGAGCAAAAATAGATTTCAATGCATTTCAGCGAATTACCGCCTTTTTGCAAATTTTTGGTGAAACAGGTCACATTCTTAGTCCAGAATTCTGGATTGTTCAGACTAAATTGTGAACATAGGTAGGTATGCCATTCTGCAGACTTTCAACCACATTCCGTAGTCTGTTTGCACTCATTTTTTACACCCTTTTATAAATGATGCTTAGTAACTCTTTATTTACATAGCACTGCCATATTCTACAGAGCTTTACAAACATAATTCACATCAGTGTGTAGTAGTGATGGGTGAATAAATACACCTTGCGCAGATTCGCTGTGAATAATAAATTTGCAAAACTCCCACGAAAATTTGTCGGCATCAAAAAATTTTGGACGCACATCCGAAAAGTCAATCATGTCAAAATCGATGCACATCAACATTATTCAGACACTCATTGACTTTTTGAGTTTCATGATTTTTTCGCCGTTTCATGAATTAAGCAGGAAATCTGAAAATTTTTTGGCAATTCGAAGTGGGAGAAATTCACCATCACTAGTGTGTAGCTTTATTTGGGAGATGTACCACACTTTGGTGCATGGTATTACTGCACATATAGAAGAACTAAACCTTCTATACTTGTAACTTACAATCTAAGCTCCCTATCACATTCACTGAGCACAAGTCTACCTATTGATCCAACCCATTGTGGAAACCCTAACGTTATTGCTATGTCCAAGGTTCCCCACCATCAATAGACACAGTTGTGCAACCATGTGAAATGTATCTACTGTACATGTGTTCTCAATTGTGTCCATTTTAGAGCCCCTGCACTTTTCAAGGGTGTTCAGTGTCGCCCAGGAACAAATTGCCTCTTCTTCTGGCGACTAATCTCCGATAAATGCCTTTCTGCCGGCCAGAATGTAAATCGCTGGCCGGATAGCACTAGGAACGCTTGGTTTTCCGAAGACGCCCAAAGTTGGGCAGCTTCGGAAAGCCGAATCTATCCGAGTGCCATCCCGCCGGCAATTTACATATTAGCTGGTGGGAAATCATTTAGGGGAGATTAGTCGTCTCGAAGAAGAGGCGATTTTTCGCTAATCTCCCCCAGTAGCAGCCTGTGCCCCTGTCCTTATATGTAGCAACATGCAGGAATGTAGCATGCTTAACTATGTGACATCTCATTTGGCTTTGTTAACCCAGAAGTAGCCACTGTACTTTCCATAAAAATCTAGTCCTCTGTCAAGTCCAGCACTGGTTTATTGGAGCTTGAAATGGACTATTGATACTACAGTGCTCCCTAGAGATGCAAGAAGGTGACCATAGTTACATCGGGTTGAAAACAGACCAAAGTCCATCAAGTTCAACTCCTTCAAATGAAACCCGGCATCCCTACATACACACACTGACCCCTCCATACACTCACATAAACTATACATACTCATACACTAACTATAGAGTTTAGTATCACAATAGCCTTGGATATTCTGATTGTCCAAGAAATCATCCAAACCACTAAGCCATAGGGCCTATTTTCCAACTGAAGGGCATAGCGAAAACTGCAGGTAAATTACAAAAAAACTGGTGTTTAACTTTGAACTCTTCCCTTCTTCCTTTCACACTCATTCATTTTACATTTAGGGGATTACTTATCAAAGGTCGGATTTTAGAGTAATGTGAATTTTTTTTAAACTCTATTAAATTCGATTTTATTCAAAATTCGAATGGTATGTTATTTATGAAAAAAATTAAACGTCTACAATTCTAAAATGACTAAAATGGTCGGATACTGTATGAGAGGGGAAATACTAGCTGCAATCTCATGGGGTGGCAGAAGAATATGTTAAAGTCACCTATAAGGTGTCCATATAAGCACACATGGTTGGTAATAGATCTACCACTCATAGGGTTGCGTTGCTGCTCAGTATCCAAGACAGGCATTTGGACTGGGATGGTAATACCATTATTTTACAATCTCAGGGGTTCATATATACAGTAGGGGGCACATTTACGAGTGAAGGAATAGAATAAAAAATACTTCAAATTTCGAAGTATTTTTTGGCTACTTTGACCATCAAATTGGCTACTTCGACTACGACTTTGACTTTGAATCAAGCGATTCGATCTAAAAATCGTTCGACTATTCGACCATTTGATAGTCGAAGTGCTGTCTCTTTAAGAAAAACTTCGACCACCTAGTTCACCACCTAAAACCTACCGAACACCAATGTTAGCCTATGGGGAAGGTACCCATAGGCTTTCCTACCAATTTTGGATTGAAGGAAAATCATTTGATCGATGGATTAAAATCCTTCGAATCGTTGATTCAAAGGATTTAATCGTTCGAACGATTTTTCCTTCGATTGTTCGATCGTACTTAATGCGGTAAATCCTTCGACTTCGATATTCGACCAATAGTAAATGTGCCCCACGTCTTCTTAGTATCATGTGGCAGATGCCTGTCCAGCCCACTGAACACAGTTGAAATTGAGGAACCCTGAAATTAACAACAGTATGTATCTACTGCTAATTCCTGTGATTTCCAACAAGTGTCTCACAAGTAACGTGTCCACTACACACTTTAATGTTGCTCCCAGTGGTCTCAAATCAGGTCCTTATTTTTAAATCCCTGGCTTTGAGGTACAAAGACATATGTTTACTGTCAAACAGAGGCTGCAGTACACCCAGGGCTAAGAAACAGCCAATGAGAGCATTTATGCATCATCCTCTAGGAATATTAATCACCCTGGTGTTGTTCCACAAGACTTTTTACATTGGAATGTGACTTGTAGTTACAAAAGTTTGCTTACTCATCTACATATGCAGTAAATTGAATGGTAAAACCTTTACTGAAACTGTGCCCTGGTAGAAACAAACTTTGTTTGTATATTTCCCATTAAACTACTTACTTTGTGCACTTTGTACTTTGAAATAACTACTTTCAGTGCATAGAATAATACAACATCCATTGACATAATCTGCACTATAAAGTTATTTAAAGGAGAACTTACTAAAGAAGTAGCTAGAAATGTTGTACATGATGTTTTGTGCTTCTGTACCAGCCCAAGGCAACCGCAGCCCTTTAGCAGTAAAGATCTGTGTCTCCAAAGATGCCCCAGTAGCTCCCCATCTTCTTTTCTGCTGATTCACTGCACATGCTCTGTGCTGCTGTCACTTACTGAGCTTAGGGACCCACTCACAATATACAGTACACATAGAATAGAAATGTCACAATATAAGGCTGATTAGTAATTAATACAGATAATTACTATATGGCAGCAAAGAAACCAGTGCATTTAGCATCAGAATTTAATAATCAGCCCTGTAGCATCATCTTATATTACAGGGGAATCTCATTTTCTGCTGGATAATTAGTGACGAGCCCTAAGCTTAGCTTCTCAACAGCTGCTCAGAGCCCACTGAGCATGTGAGTGTCACAGACACTTTCCAAGATGGTGACCCCCTGTGACAAGTTTGAATTCCTGGATCATTTCTACTATTTCTACTATTGAGAAGTTGAAAGTTTTAGGCTGGTGCAATAAGTTCAGTTTATAAAATATGGCATTTATTTATAACTTTCTTAAATTTTTAGAGTTTAATTCTACTTTAACAGCATCTGTGCATAGCACCAGTTCGGTTCTCTATTTCCTATTAAGTGAATTGGTATAAACGTATTCCCAGTGCTCCCCTGAGCACTTTTGCAGTTTACACAGATTTTCTAATTTAAGTGGTATATGAGATATTAACAGTTTTAGACAATTTTGCTAACAGCAGGCCTTCTTCTTAAACTCTCAGCTGTCAATCAGATATTGTCTGTCCAACCTCTATGCCTCAGGCATACAGGCAGGGCAGGCAATCACTATCCGTTCTGCACTTCCAAGATGCAATTTCACTCCTCATATTCCCCCCTCCCCCTCACTGTATAGAATTGTGTAGCCCGGGCACGGACATTGGTATCAGGTCCCCCGATCTGGCACAAGATATTGGGATGATGCAAAGCTTTCCTTAAAGGGCATGTAAAGGCAAAAAATTAAAATCCCATTTTTACTTTCTTTAATGAAAAAGAATCCTATCTCCAATGTACTTTAATTAAAAAATGTGTACCGTTTTTATAAGAAACCTGACTGTATGCAGTGAAATTCTCCCTTCATTTACTGCTGTGGATAGGAATTGTCAGATGGTCCCTAACTGCTGAGCAGGGAAACAATCATACTTATGAACAGCAGGGGGAGCCCCCGTCTTACTTCCCAGCCATGCAGAATTCAAGCAGCTTTGTTTATGATGATCCCTAAGCAGCCCAGACCACACTGAGCATGTGCACAGTCTTAGTCTTGCAAAGATGTATAACAAAGTTACAAGATGGTGACCCCCTGTAGCCAACTTTGAAAACATAAATTATTTGTTTGATTAGGCTTGTGGTGCAGTAAGTTCATGTTTATATTTAGTATACAAAATACAGCATTTCTAGCCTTATTCTATTTTAGACTTTACATGCCCTTTAATAACCCAAAATCCACATTGTGGCAACTGCCTTCTTGCTGTGATTGTAAATTTCAAGACTGAAGGAAACAATATTTAATAAATTTGTATTGCATAAATACCGTTTATTATGCTTGACTAACATGATAAAAAAAAAAAATTGGAATTATTTCCTTCGGATGACAGGCTCCCTTTTAATATAACAGGATTTCTCTGAATGAAAAAAGGTATTTTTGCAATATGATTGAAACAATTGGGTTAATGTCTGATCAGTGACCAGAATGCTAGCAGTTAACAAGCAGGCATATATTACTTTACAATGAAAGAAGAATATCATTGGTTGAGAGGTTATGTTAATGTATTAAAGAATAATAAAGATAAACCCTACGTAAATAAATCACATTTTCACTTTATGTTTTGTGACAAACATAAAAAAACTTCTGAGATATGTACCATGTAACTGAATCTGTGCCATCTGTGCCTCGGTGTCTAAATAGTGCTACTCATTCTGCACTCAGTTTAAGGAATAGGTAGACTTTATTTTAATCTCGCTGTGTAAACTCCCATTGGGGCAAATGTTTGCTGTGTGGCAGATGGTCAGAACACTCTATATATTTCCTTACCAGTCATGAAAGGCCATTTCAGGTCAGAAGGAGAACAGTGGCATATTTTAGTGCTATATTTATGCTATTTAAACTGAGTATAGGTTAGCCAGTCTGGGTTTCATTTAAAAAAAAAAACAAAATTATACATGTTACAAGATGTTTTCTGACCTTTTTTTTTTTTACAAAGTCCTTTCCCGAAAAACACGAGAAGTAAAGCCATTTGGCATTCCACAATATGTTATGTGTGAAAGTAAATACAAAGATTAAATATAAGTTTATGTACCAATCATTTGTAGATGGAAAAAAACATCTTTATATATTTATAAATTAAGCGTGAGAGTTACGGTGCACTATATGTTCATTAAATGCGGTGACCTAGTGCTAACATTAAAGTTATCTTGAATAAACAAAAGTAAAAATGAATGAAACACTCATGGGACTTTTATTAAGCTGAGAGCAAGTCAACAACTATGTATGGGTAGCTTTATTGTTTAGAAAGTAGGTCATTTCTGTTATTGTTGTAAGATCAACCCCGAGTAGCTGGCCAATGGGTTAAAAATGGAACCCAATACTTAGTTAGTCTTCTGAATGAAGTAGGATTTACTTTTTTAATGTTTTTTCTGTTCTCACTCCAGCAGTGAGAGATATCCAGGTTAGGCAGCAAGAAGAGTCTGTTGTCCCAACGAAGAATTTAAAAATAGCGGCATTGCGAATTTTGACACCCTCATCAATTTTGATGGCAGCTTCAATTCTGGAGCTCGCATCAATTTTGACACCGTCGTTAGAGTCAATGGGCGTCCAAATAATGTTGGCGCACAACGGTTTTGACGCGAGGGACTTTACTTTACTGGCGTGTGTTTACATTTTTTTGATGCCGGCGAATTTTCACGCCGAAATGTGGGAATTCGTCAGGAATATTCTCCCATCACTACCAGGGCTGGATTTCTATAAGCGGCGCCCCCAGGCCCTAAGCAAGCTGTCTGCTGCCCCGTCCCAGGCGCATATGCGCGCATTCACACACAATGTGCGCACACTTCCGGCACTATCACTTTCGGCACTGATGACTGCGCGCACAGGCAAGTAAATGTTAAGTTTGTATTGCGCGCAGTCCTCAGTGCATTAGGTAGATGTTGCGGCTGGGCGGCGTGCCGCCCTAGGCCCGGGCCTTGTGGCCTTGTCACAAATCCGGGCCTGATCACTACACAGGAGAAGTTTTTGTACTGTATGTGGGACATGACAGAGAAGTAAGAGAAAAGCTTAATAAGGAGAGGAGACCTGCTTAGCTGCTGATGGCATTTCCATATGACAGTGACACTGGAGGCTTCTGGAGAGGGAACGCTGGGGGTCATTTATAAAGTTTGTGCAGCGCATATTTATTCCCAAATGGTTGTGTTACCCATGTTTCTTCCTGAACACTAAAATATTGCACTGCTGTGCCCATCATTCCGATTTTTTTGCAAATTCGCATTGAAAATAAATTTAAGCAAATGGCTCGCAAATGAGACTGATGCTTACTGTTGTGTGCGAAAATAGCGTTAACAGTAACTTAAATTCGCAAACTGTGAATCTATTTTGCAAATATTTTCTCCATCACCAAAGTTGTGGCGTAATTCAAACACAGAATGTGCACATACTATTCGCAATTTGCAATTTTTGCCATATTTAAAATTGTTTTATAGACATTTACAGAGTGACACTTGCTCAGCTTTATAAATGTAACCATGTGCAAGGCAAATATGTTCACTGTGCGAACCAATCTGCCCTGCGCAAAATTTATAAACGAGTAGGGATGGGCAAATTTTTTCGCCTTCTTTCGCCGCGGAAATGACGGCCATAGACTTGTAAGGTGCCACGCGTAAAAAAGAATTACGCTCTTCAAAAAACAATTTGCTGCACATCAAAAAACGCCCATAGACTTTAAAGGGAGTCTGCGACATTTCGCCTGTGTGGTGAATTTTTGGCGAAACAGAACGAGTGAAATTGGCTCAAGACTGTAAATGAGCCCGCTGTGTTAAAGAGGATGTGTGAGGATCCTTTGGAGAGGTGTTTATTAGTGCACTGATATACTCTGAGTCCATCTCCAGTCTGCAAATCAGTCATCCCTGGATGTTCATCCCAGCACATCGTGAACTCTCTACTTCTTATAGCAAACACCTATGTAATTTCCTTTCCTGTGATTGGTAGCCCCAAGTAGCCCCAAGTAGCCCCTACCTTTTGGATGCACAAAACAGAAGCACCAAAGGATGCAGAGGGTATCAGAGGAGCATGGCACCTGAAGATACTTTGGTGCTGCTGGATGAACGTGCATCAGTATCTAGTTGCTCTGCAGGTAGGAAAGCCAATATAATCACAGCAACTTGGCAGAATTGTGAATAAGAAAGCTGGACAGGGGAAACCACAGCTCACACGGCTACTGCATTGACATTAAGAACTGACAGAGCTGCAGAGGGCATGGGTAACAGTTCCATGGTATGACTGACGTCATAAAATGTCAAAAGTTGGTTGGTTTGAATATGGTCTGGCTGGATGTGCTTGGAGGGAGAATCAGAAGAACAATTAACACTGGCAATGCAAAAGGAATCAGGAACATAAACTGGTCATGGGCCAGTCAGCTACCAGTCAGTCTTAGAGGCAACCCTAAATATAATCTAGGAGCCGCAGTATTAGTTCAGTCCATCCACTAAAAACAGACCCCAGAATGTGATATATACATCTGCTGTTTCCTATGGCTTCTAGTGTGTACTACATGTGAATTTTTAAATTGATTTAAAATTTCATTAGCCCTTTCCCTTTCAGTCAGCCCATTGAAACTGCAATAGAAAATGAAATACTGTACACATTCTTCTTTTAGTTACATATTCTTGAAATGCCTTTGGACTGAATAACATTATTGTCATCTTACTTCTTTAAAACAAGTGTTAAAATGCAGAATTTCCATTTAGTGCTTGTTTAGGGAGCACTCTATAATCTATATGACAGAACAATCCATTTAAATTAATTCCTAAAGAGTGTAGGGGATATAAGGAGTCAACCAGTCCCACTGTGATGAAGTGTAACCTATGCCCTTTGGGAGGAACAGGGTTGTATTTGTATATAGGCACCAGGGAACCCATGTCTAGGATGACAGTTTTAAAGGAGCAGCCCTCAGATGCCTATGTAATAAAAACAAATTGAGAGGTAAAAAACAGTGTCTACTTTACCTCTGTAAATCTGGAGGTGAAGCTGGGAGTTAGGCATCGACAGGTGAATTGTGGTGGAAGTGACATTGGGATCAAGTGTGTAGCGCTATAGTAAACTGACTTTACTGTGATCAGTTTTAGCTACTTTCAGTGTGGGGTAATACCATAAATGAGGCCCTTTCTCTCAGGGGTAAGCCCTCGCAATGAGGTATAGGCAGGGTGTAGTGCAACTGTAACCAGGTGCAATCGCACAATAAATTAGCGCCAGTATTTCTTTAATGCTTAACCAAGAACTGTATTTATTCAACATAGCACATATCCACAATGGAGCTTAGAACACAGAGCAAGTAGCATAAAGGAAGCAAATACTGACAGCACCGTGCATTGGGCTGGATCCCTACAGGCAAGGGTTCATGTCAGCAGAGGTAGCAGTAATGTGAAAGGTACAGCCAGCTTTAAGGATCTCTTAAGAGTTGCTCAACTACCTAAGCTATCTATCACTCCTAGAGTGATCTATGACAGAGTATGCTAATCTATTTACTAGGGCCAATGCTCCCAGGATCACACTACCAATTCCCTTCCAGCCTGCTTGGTTGGGCTAAAGTAATGGACCCAGACCACATGGTTCCCAATAACTTTATACTATAACACAGTGCCATCTAGTGAGAACTACAGGGGTTACATAAGCACAAGGTCCCCATAAGAACCCACTTTGGTGTCCATATTACTAGGGATGTGCCTGTCAATAATGTGTAAGGGTGTCTACATTTTCACATCCCTACAAGTGGAAAGGACTTAAATCAAAATGTAAGTTCTTGGAGCACCTTTTAAGAATCTGGGAAAGCTTGGGCAGAAACATGTGTGAGTATTACCATTAAGTATGAGTGTTACCATTTTGGAATATAATGTCATGAATATTGATGTACTAAGTGAAGTACCGTCTGCAAGTCATTTGTTATTCAATAAACCAGACATCTTGCTGGACTGGCTATTTCATTAAGTAAAATAGCTCTCCAAAATCAGCTAAATTATCTTTTGCATCAGGAATTCCACATTCCCCATTTTTCTGTTTGTACCATCTTGTCAGCCCCTTGCTTTTGCTAATTTTTTGTATGCAACATCTGTATTTTTGCATTGTGGTAAACAGTTTTTGGACCATTTGTCTTGGCCAGAAACCATTAACACTGTTGTCTACTTTGGCATCTTTTTACTTTTGATGATGTTTTTGATGGTAGTAATTTTACAGCCTGAATGGTACAAGGTGGCCTTACTAGCATATATAAACAAGCATGGTTTTTCATTTTCTTCTAACTGGGATTTGCATTCATATGTTTGAGAGTCTGGAAGGCAAATTCAAGATCATTTTTAGGATATGTAAGGATAAAGCTGATAATAGGTTTACTTAGGAGATTATAGGCAGCACTCCTTTGGTTTTGTTGAAGAACAAAATGAAATGCTGCAAGTATATTAAACCTTATTCAAATAAAGAAAAAAGAAAAAAAAAGAAAAAACAAGCGTTGCCATTAAAAGAACAGAATTAAAAGCAGTTACATGAAGACTAGACACTTCTGAGAATTTGCACATGGCTGTGGGGTTAACATGAAAACACATTTCACATTGGATAAAGAAGTCATTCTGTAGGGTTACTAAGTACTGTGTTCATTTCCTTAAATATCCTACATTAAACCAGAATTCTTGTCACTATCATTAATCCTTTGGTCTTAATTACCATATATGAAAAATGTCATAAAAAGTGGGTTTGTTAATGTGTCCACTCCAGCTCTTTCTATACGATACCTTAGTCCTTTTCCAGTTTGTCTCTCTGACTCTACAACATATTTATAAAACAAATAGTGCTCATAGAGAGAGACTGATAAAAGATTAAAGAAATGAAATGTCATACAGCCAGATGGAACACATTTGTTAAAGTAAGCTATTGTGTTGTGTTCCAAGGAAATCTATATTTTATGAGCACCAGTAAATGTTCGTAAAGACAAAAAGGCCTTTGTAAGATTTACATGGAATAACGAAAATGTATTATTTTTCTCTGGGGAGGTGGTGTTGAAAAGGTATATGTGATGTTCCTTATCCAGATTCAGTTACTCATGAAAGAAGATAAAAATGTTCTTGTAGTGGAGAAAAAGCTGTTCCTACCAGCACAATAACCATATAGCAACTGTTGGCAGTTTAAGAGGACAATAACATTGATATGAACTTTAGCTATACGATGTTACACGTATAGAAATTATAAAGGTGACCAAGGTATCCTTGTGAGTGGTAATTGTAATTAAAATAAATTACTAATTTAGCATCTTGATGATGCTCTGTTTTTTTCTCAAATATCTATCACAAACCCTCTGTTTCACCAGGATGAACCTCAGCCCTCTGCCTTTCTTTAATATGTTTACAAAGAGTCTCTAGGTCTAGGCTTTTGTTATTTATGCTGTTATAAAGATATATAAAGATCCAACATATTCATGTACACTAGTTGCTCCCAAACTGTGGAGTGGCTCCCTGGAGTGGGGTATTATGTGCAGCTTTAAAGGGATCCTGTCATCGGAAAACATGTTTTTTTTTCAAAACACATCAGTTATTAGTGCTACTCCAGCAGAATTATGCACTGAAATCCATTTCTCAAAAGAGCAAACAGATTTTTTTTAAATTCAATTTTGAAATCTGACATGGGGCTAGACATTTTGTCAATTTCCCAGCTGCCCCTGGTCATGTGACTTGTGCCTGCACTTTAGGAGAGAAATGCTTTCTGGCAGGCTGCTGTTTTTTCTTCTCAATGTAACTGAATGTGTCTCAGTGAGACATGGGTTTTTACTATTGAGTGTTGTTCTTAGATCTACCAGGCAGCTGTTCTCTTGTGTTAGGGAGCTGTTATCTGGTTACCTTCCCATTTTTCTTTTGTTTGGCTGCTGGGGGGAGGGGAAAGGAGGGGTGATATCACTCCAACTTGCAGTACAGCAGTAAAGAGTGATTTAAGTTTATCAGAGCACAAGTCACATGACTTGAGGCAGCTGGGAAATTGACAATATGTCTAGCCCCATGTCAGATTTCAAAATTGAATATAAAAAAATCTAGTTGCTCGTTTGAGAAATGGATTTCAGTGCCGAATTCTGCTGGAGCAGCACTATTAACTGATTCATTTTGAATTTTTTTTTTCCCATGACAGTATTCCTTTAAGAATAGTTATCATGAGATGTGCAGAGAAGGTCTATTTGTACTTATGGTTAGACCTGAAATACCAGACTGAGGGTCAGTTTAGGTCCACCTTTATCTTGCTTTACCTCTTATTGTTCCTTAACAAAAAATAATCTTGTGTATGAGTGTCCACTCCATTGACAGTTGGAATCCAGAAATATCATTTTTGCTACCCTATCAAGCTCTTTGATTGGCACAGTCTTGATTAATCTCCTCCAACCTTTAAACAGTCTTAAAAAAATAAAAATACATACACACCAAAATTATATATTTACAAGCAGCTAAAAGAACAAAAAATTTTACCAGTCAAGAGAAATGCTCACCAAAAGATAAAAAATATATAGATATTTTTGGTTCCATTTTTATAAAAGCCCAGCTTGACGTAGTGGTCCCTTCATTTACTTACAGAATATATAAATGTAAAACCCAAAGCTTTGATGTGAGAAAATTAGATGGGTATTTAAACAAATGGGGGAAATTATCCAGGGCTGCTTTTGGGGGGGGGGATAATGGGGTCAAAGAGAGCATTTTTCCTTGGTCACCCATCCTGAGGGGAACAGAATGAATTATTATTTTGTCTAGGACTTCATTATACCAACTTGTGGCACTTCAACTGTACTTCACTTACAGCCAAAGGCTAAATTCTAAATTTTCCACAAAAATGTGTTTTCCCCTTCAAAACCAGAAAAATGTGGGTTTTAGTAAATAATCCCTTACTGTAGGTTTCCAAATGTGTGCAAAATATCTCATTTGCATTTTTCTTTCAGTTGGGTTTACTTTTGTTCTTTCTGTGTATTTTTTGGGGTCAAGTCCATTTTTTGTCATTATAAATTCAGTTATAACCCCCTTAGCTCATAACAGGGTTATAGACATTGTTCAAACTGCTCTAGATATTCAGCTCAAATATCATCCTAATTAAACTTTAAGAAGAAAGAAAGTCATAGATAAGAGGTAGAAGCCTTAGGGTAAGGGCACGCGCTCAGATTCAGAGAGAATAGTTGCCCGGTGACAAATCTCTTCTTAGGGTGACTAGAACTGCCTCCTCTGCCTTTCCTCTGAAAGAATGTTAATAGCCAGTGGGATGGCACTCGGAGCGATTTGTTTTCCGAAGTTGCTCGTGAGGCAACTTCGGGCAACTTCAGAAAACAAAGCTCTCCTAGTACCATCCCGCAGGAGATTTACATTCTAGCCTGCAAAGAGATTAGTCCCCCCGAAGAAGAGGAGATTCTTCTCCCCTAAATCTGAGCATGTGCCCTGACCCTTAGAGACCTCCATTCCACACTAGTGCACCACCCTTAGTATTGCCCTGTAATGAATACCTAGTTGAAGATGATGCAGACCTGGCTTAAACTGTTCATGCTGTGTCTGGAATCATTTGCATGAGAATATGGCATGGGCCAACCCCACTTTGGTACTCTCAACCCTCAACAAATAATGTCAGTGCTGGGGGCCATACCGGTGTGGTTTGGGAGGGGGCTGGGAGCTACTATATTTTATCTTTGGTTTTCATTCTGGTTTTCAGGATGGATCTCTGCTGGGAGCTCACAAGGGGGAGAATGATACAGTTTAGTCTATACACTATACTAACTGCTAACTAGTTTACCTTTTTTTTTGCATTTTAGCGAGTTATTTTATTTCTGTGCACTTGTTAGGTCCCTTCTAGTTTTCACAAATGCCTTCTACAGACAGGGGAAGTATCAGTTTGATCCTTTGGTTATCATTGTCCATGTTTAGAATTCACAACCTTGTGTGGTCTTGTAACTTTTTCCTGACTTTTCACACTCTCCTGTGATTTTAACACATTGGGTAAAAGGGACTGAACTTCCTTTGTGTATAAAGAATGGCAAATGACAAACGAGGTGCCCATTTAGATACAGTTCATCTGTTGGTTTATTTAAAGCCGATATCAGCTTAAAATAAAAGCAGGCAGTTTGTCATGGACATTCTTTTATCAACTAAATTTGAATGATAGGAAGAGCAATATGTCTAGCTCGCCAGCAGATTCCTCCAACAATAAAATCAATAGGACATTTATAAAGTAGTTTTGGGGGTTATTTCTGATAAGTTTCATTCTACCTTTTCTAAGGACTAGTGATGGGCGAATTTATTCGCCAGGCGCGAATTTGCGGCGAATTTGCGCGATTTGCCGCAGCGAATAAATTCGCAAAACGCCCTTGAAAATTCGTCAGAAAAAATTCACCGGCGGCAAAAAAATTCCGCCGCGACGGAAAAAAACGTCCGCCTGCGTCAAAAATGGGTGCCCGCGTCAAAAACGAGACGCCAGCGCTGTTTCGCGAATTTTTCGCCCATCACTACTAAGGACCACTGAAAGATATTATACATTGGCTTAATTTGACATGTTCAAAAGTTCAGTGTGAGGACCAGCATCTCTTTGTGGTGCTATTCTACAGTAGAGCATAAAGTATTAGATGTGCCCCTATAATAAGTACTCATTAACCATAGGAGGGTTGTCAGTGTTTGACTTGGCAGACGAGCAGAAACAAAAGGCAACTGTAAATCACTAATTCAGTTTGGAACCTTTGTTCCAAAAATACATTGTGCTACGTTCCAGTTTGCTGCAGTGCAGCCGTGCATGCAATTGTGACTTTCAATTACAGTAAAAAGCCAGAAATTTGCACAGCTGTGGTAAAGTCCTATAGTTAAATTAAATTATATATACACACACTATAGATGTAGTTATGGCCATGTGTATTATATTAGTCCATGCAAACCCAGAATATAATGCAAATATTGGACCTGGTGTATCATTTCATAAAAAAACTTTACCAGCAGTGAGTGTTCAAGTTTAAAGTGCTAGGAACTACTGAGAATTCCTTTAAGAATCCCCACTTTGAATTCTACTATATCTACTCCTTAATATGTGGGCACTTTCACAAACACTAAGGGGTCTGAAGCCTCAACATTTTCAAGACGAGTTTTTTTTTTAGGGAAAAAATCTGAATTTTTTTCGCAATTTATTAAACTGCAAAGTTTCTAAAAAATCTGAATTCAGCTTAAACCTGTCAAAGTTATATAAAAGTCAATGGCAAATGTCGCTTTTACAAACGGAAGATGCTTTTTGCCTTCATTATTCTAAGAGCATTGGTTACATTTGACTCTTAACACTTAAGGCTGGGACTTCGCAAAGTGGAAGAAATGGAACACATGGTGTAGTGCAACTACAGGCTATAGTGTATGAACTGAATGAAGAAGAGGGTGCCAGGAGGTTCTTACAAATCAAACAGAACAGAATATTTTATTTGTCAGAGACAAATGATCCAAAGGGTTACAGTGCATACAGACAGTACAGAATAGATATGCATAAGGCTAGGACAGTATATCAGAGATAATAGCATGAAGATCCCCTGAGGATGTAGTCAAGGTAGTACAGCACCTCCAGGCAGAAATACCTCACATGTGGTCTGGATCTCACCCAGGGAGGAGAACCTAAAGCCTGATACCCTATCCACTGTGATCCCTTCATTGTAGGAAATCTTACAGCCTGGGAAGCTACTCCCTGCTATACCTCCTTGATGGAGCACAAAGCTGCTCTTTTCTCTCTCTCTCTCCTCTCTATCTTACTCTCCTAGAGAGTCTATAACAATTATATTCCTGACACTCACTAGCCTCATTCGTGGGGTCCCTGCTCCCGACTTCCACACTAAAGGTTCAGGTCCCTCTAGGGAAAACTGGCTTTACTGGGCCTTGGTGTTCCCAGGCTCAATGGAAACATCCGGATGGGTCATCCACATGTTGATTGTACAGGTTTAAAAATCTTGTTGGGAGAGGACTGCACTGGCTTGTTGATGCATTCCATGCCCCAATATCCTGCATCTCTGTTGTTTTAATCCAATTGTTTGGACATGTTTGGACCAAATGATTGGATCAGTGTGACATTGCCCACCTCAAGGTAGGTATATCAGAGATAGACCTGCTCTGAACAAGCAGCTTCTTCTTTGCAGCAGATATGTGACTTTAACCATAAGTGGTAGGGTAGGGGAATAAAATAAGCAAAGTCATCCCCAAGTGGGAATACAATAATCAAAGTCATCCATAATAACTCCACAAAGTGTAAGTAGTGGAGAGCAAAAAGTGGACTTAATTCCACTGCTTATTAATACATTCATGCAAATATCCCGTAGCAATCTAATAAGCCAAGAACAGGCAACTAAACAGTAATTCCTTAGCATGGTCATATGTTCAAAGTCATGTCCAGTATGTTGTAAGTCTAATTACTTTCATACATTATGAATAGTCACTGAGAAGAGTGCTAGTTGTGCTGTTGGGCTTCTCAGGATGATTGAGATGGGATTTGGTGTCTGTTTTAAGACCTGTAACACTGCAAAGCAGGGACTTCTTGCTCTGTGATCCTGGAATTCAAAATTGTATAATATCACCCTCTGAAAATACAGCTTGAAAAAAAATATCAATTAAAGTTTAAAGGATCGATGCCCCCAAAAATGTTAGTCAACATTTTAAGTTTGTATCTGTTCATGGAGTACCTTCTAATTAACTATTTCTTGGGCATTTATTTTATATAAAAAAGGGTTTTAATTTAATAGTAAAGCCCGATCTGGCTTTCTGGGGCAAAACTAGATATTTTTTTTTTAACTCAAATATTTCGAGATTTGTTAAAGTCCGAAACAGCAAAAAGCCAGAATCCGAAAATTCACCATCTCAGACCTGCTGAGGTTGTGTATAAGTCAATGGCAATGGTCCCTAACCTATTTTGAAGTTTCTGTGGTCTGCGCTGGAATCAGGGCAAAAATCCGACCTTTTGGTGTTTTTCGGGCAAAAAAATTTAATTCGGATTCGGAAAAAAACTCTGAAAAAATCATACGTTTGGGTTTTCACTTGATTTTACCCAAACCAATAAAATCAAGCTTTTGAAATAACAAATACAGTCAAATGGTGGATTCTAGTTTGGTCAGACTTTTTTATTTAAAAAATCTGAAAAATTCAGAGTTTGATAGATAACTCCCTTAAGCCCTATTTATCTTCCTGTGTACAAACTAAAACCATTGAATTCTACACAATGTATCTGTTATCTGCTATGTAAATGTGCGATCTGTAACCCAAACATCTTTGAATAGCTGCACAGCATCTTATTTATATAAACAGTAGTAGAGCTTCTAAAGCAACATGCCAAGCAGGATACCACTGCATCATGTTTACATGCAAACAGTGCTTTAATGGGTTCTTTTGTTCCCAGTGTAAAAACGTGTTTGTGGTGTACTGGGTAGCGCACAATGCGTTTACTGCATTAAGTGGGGTTTTTCAAAAGTTGAAGATATTTTTTAAATGAAAGTTGTTTGACATAATTTTTATTGATTGACAGTAGAGAATATCACCCAAAGTACTGGTTTTTAGAGATTAAATTACCATTTAACAATAAGGAACATAAAACATATTTAAGCCAGGCAGTCCATATAAATTGCTTTCATAGGGCTAATGGGCATAGAGCTGAAAAAAACAGAGCAGCAATCAAAATAAGGTTGTCAATATTCAGCCTTTTTGGGTTCAAGTTCCCCAGTAACATTTGTTCAGGGCCTTGTTCTGTAACACAGTTATGGGATCCATTATCCGGGAACCTGTTATCCAGAAAGCTTCGAATTACATAGACTACATTTTATCCGTTATTTGGAAAAACCCCAGGTTCCAAGCATTCTGAATAATATGTCCCATACCTGTATACTAGAACATTAGACACCTTGCTATGTGCCAAGAATTATATATATAATAATATTATTCCAAAATATCCCTTAAACAGATCTATACATACATACCTCCTATACACCCAATTTAGACAGGACAGCTCCAAACTGGGGGCTTCCAAAGGGTTGAGCATTACAAGGAAGTCAACATGGGCATTGGGAAAGTTGATTGTGGCTATATTTAAAGGAGGGTGTGGCCTATATTTCCAAACATTTAGGGGGTTATTTAGTAAAATCCAAAACTTTTTCATAATTTTATTTAAACAACTTTGACCAAACTCCCTTTCAAAATTTTATCTTTCTATCAACAAATGAACTCGAAAAATTTGGTGTAGGAAAAGACTCAATAAAATCATGAAAAAATCTGAATTGTAAGGTTTTTTTGGATGACGCCAAAAGTATTTTTTTTTTATTCAGACTTTTTGCCCCATCGGGGTTAAATGAATTCTATGAAAAATATAGTGTTTTCCCCCTTTAAAACTCCAACAAAAAAAATTCAGACGTTAGTATATAACGCCCTTAATTTTCAAATGTTGGGAGGTATGTGCAGAGTTTCTTGTAGCACAGTGGCAACATAAGTTTTATTTCTGGGTTATCATTACACTGATAACAGAACAGCCTATGTCCAATGAAAAAAATCAATAAAAAGTTAGTCTTGGTTCTTGCTGTTTTTCAGAATTCTTCTCTGGCGATACATTGTGAGATCCACTGAATTGGGATTGGCATCAGGTCAACAACTGGATCATGGTGAGACCATCGGAGATGGACTGCAAGAACGTGCTGATTTTTTTTGCCTTTCCAACTGATATCTAGCCAATTGTTTGGATGAGTTCCTAAAATAGACATAATAATGCTTCAAAGATCCTGATAGACCCATTAAGGTGGATGCACAACCTAGATATTGGGGTTCTAGGTTCAGATGCATACACATAACAGCAGTGGACCATGGGATGAATCATTCATCAAGTGAGCACTTCAAGGTATATGATAACTGATCAATGTCTACAGCCAGGCTGCATAAGCAAAAAATATAGTTAGAGTGCAAAGGTTTTGCTAAAAAAATGTGCAACATATTTCTCTATAGAAGAACAGTATAGTTGCAATTTTGTGCAATGGAAGATATACCCATTGATGCAAGCCTCAGGTGGTCTAGATCTAGATGAGATCCATCAAGTCTGCACCCCATGCATTTCCTAATTACACTGAATGAAGTAGAGACAGGTCAGTGTGTTCAAAAGCAGGGTCACATACACAAAATACATCTTCAACCACTGCAGAAATTCTATTTAAAAATACCACTGGGTATTGTTAGGCACAGATCAAGAAATATATGTTCAAATCCAGTTATTGTTTTTGAAAGACTGAGTGAGTGGTACTGATTTATGAATAAAAGATACAGGGAAAATACAAATGCATCAGTGGTTTGTCATTTATCCTGACTATCATTGGGGTGAGACATATCTCAGTGACAAATATCAATGAATAGACTTCAGTTTGTACAAACAGCAACCGTCAAAGTGAATCAGGCAGTATCGCAATCATTCATTATAAAAATACTTGTGTCTGACTCACATGCCTGTGGCAAATCTGTCTCTGCCATTTAATGGTCATAGCAACAAACATGTTGACTGACCATTTCCATGAAGTCAAGAAAATGAAGACAAAAAATGTTATAGCTGGCCAAACCTTAGAACTTAGGAACTACTTGAATTACCAGAATTCCCATCAGTTGCTTGGAAGTCCTATAGTTGTGGAAAGGGCTTATTCATAAGTAGGATTTACTCTGTTTTCTATAAATTCAATTTATATACAGAGAAGAAGAAAGGTAAATGCTCTGTGAAGGTGGTAGGCGTATACAATACATAGTGATACTTCCATGTATTTGTATCCTCCCATGCAATGGGAGCAGCATTAAGTTAGAGAGGACAAAAAGGGTGCATTGCATGATCCCTCAAGGTCAATTGCCGTACTAAATTACTAAATATACTAAAAATATACTAAATATACTATGGGATAAATCCCCATAATACACTGGGAAAGAGAAGGGGGTTGTATAGACCCATCAAGCTGAGCTTCATAATGCCCTCTCCATGGAATAGGGAACTCCAGAAATTTTCATTTATAGTGTCACTCCACCCAAAACTTCAGAGGACAGGTGAAGAGTGGTGGTTGAATGTTGCAGATACTCTGTTGCTCTCCAACAACCCAGAAGAAGGAAATGAGGGATTTTGGTAAATCCAAACTGACCAGTTGAAATCAACAGACCACGTCAGCCCTGAGAGCTGTTCTTCATGTTAAAAATGCACAAAGGCAGGATATTCACTGTTTTTAGCAAATTAAAGGGAGAATTGCACCTCAGTCGACAGGGAGTAGATACTGTGCCTACTACTGTAGTACCTACTTCAGGACCCTTTAGGGGACTATAACATCTCATTTATTCCTCTCTCCCTCACCCAAGCTTAGTATGTCCAACCCCTTACACTTCAACTATCCCATGCCACCAGCAATTTCTATGTCTAAGCATTATAAGGTTCTTTGTCTAAGCCACCGAAAAGATCAAGTCTGTAAAACAAGATTAATCTTGGCCAGTTGTACTTTTTCTCTTGCAACCATTACATACACTTTTTTTTTGGTTACTGAAGAAGTAGAATATAGCTTCATCAAAATTTTGATGCTGGCAAATTTTCGTGCCAGTTTCACAAATTCGGAAAGCTTGGAATTATGGAAAGGCTGTCTCCCATAGACTCCATTTTATTCAAATAATCCACATTTTTAAAAACAATTTCCTTTTTCTCTGTAATAATAAAACAGTAACTTGTACTTGATCTAAACTAAGAAATAATTAATCGTTATTGGAAGCAAAACCAGCCTATTGGGTTTATTTAATATTTACATGATTTTCTGGTAGATTTAAAGTATGAAGGTTCAGATTACAAAAATATCCTTTATATGGAAAACCCCAGGTCCTGAGCATTCTAGATAACAGGTCCCATATCTGAATGTAAAAAAAGATAAATTATCAGACATCAGTGCTGCAGACATAGAAAATACTTTGTTAGTGGAAAATCTGAGGACTCTTTCAAATCCCTTAATAAAAGTAGTAATGCTCTGTCCTGTCTGTATATTGGAGATTGATTCCGATGATAAAAGTCAGCAGTTGTGACTTCCCTGGCCAACCAGACCAGAACCAGAAGCTGGATTAAGTTGATGTAGAAGGTCCAACATCATAAAAAAAGAAGGAGGATGTTAGTTCAGCTGGAAACTTGAAGATGCCATCTGGCACACTTGAAATCAGTATAGAAAACAGATTGAAGTCAGCAATAAAATGGACATTTGGCAAGAGAATAATAATAAAAAAAAAAAACAAGCAATGTTAACCACTAGGTGTTTTCCGACAGGAACCTCTGACCTTGAGAGGTCAAACCATTGGATTCCAAAAGGAAATTCAAAAATGACGGGATTATTATTTAAGAATTATAAAGCAATGTATAAACATAGTGGCACATATTGAACATGACTCTGAACATATAAGAAACACCCAAGTTTTGAGCACATTTCTGAATCTGAGAAGGAAATACTAACAACTAAATAATAATCTGCTTTAAAGGAGTTGTTGATCTTTCAACAAACTTTTAGGGGGTTATTTATTAACATGCAATTTTTTCGCATAGAGTCCTGCACGGAACCAAGTTCTAAGACCCGAACCCGCAACCCACAGTCCACAACCCGAACCGCGACCCGCATATTTACCCACTTTGATCCACTACCCGACCCGGCCCTGCAACTGCCTTATCCGCAACCCGACCCGCAACCCACTGACCACCATCAAACCAGAAGTGATGTCGCTGCAAACCATAAGTGACATCATCAAAAGTGGCCGTGACCCGACCCACGACCCTGCAGGCCTGCATCGTTATCCTGAAAAGCCTACCCTCATTCCGCAGTGTACCTGCTTTTATTGCGGGTAACCCATGGGTAAAAGTGGGTACCCGACCCGCTGCAGTGTCCGAGTTTGATGCCTACATTTCATGATTTATTGCGCCCCAAAGCTGTTACAAGTTAGAATAAGAAAATACACCATCTAAAACCTGCTGAATTCATGTAAAAGTCAATGGCAGATGTCCTCTTAACCATTTGAAGATGTTTTAACCCTCACTAAATATTCTGGGTTTTCAGGGTTGACGCTGGTTTTTCAACGAAAACTCTAAATTTTCATGGTTTTTGGGTGTCAGACAGGAAAAAAAATCTATTTAATCGGAAAAAGTTTCGGTTTTTCCTCATCCAATTTTTTCCGTTTTTTTTAATTGATAAATAAGGGCAAATTGTGGATTCTAGTTTGGTCTGACTTCAGAAAAATGTGCATTTTGATAAACAACCCCCTTAGTGTGATGTAGAAAGTGATGTTCTGGTTTTCATATATTATTATATGTGGGTTTTGAATTATTCAGCTTTATATTCAGCAGCTCTCCAGATTTTTAGTTTGGCAATCTTGTTGCTAAGGTCTAAATTACCCTAGCAACTATGCATTGTTTTAAATAAGAGACTGTAATTTGAATAGAAGAGGCCTAAATAATTTGCTGTGAATCCATGCCTGCCGAATAATTTTGCCCATGACTACCACCAGGTTTTTTTTCAGTGCATGTCTAACTGTATAGCCAATAGACGTGTGTCGCAGCTACAGCTGTGGATCTCAACTCCTGTAAATGTTCACTTCTTTTTGTTTTGGACTGTCTCCTCTTACTCATAGAATGTAAGCTCTTAGGGACAGGGAACCTCATACTGTTTGTTGAAACTCCTAGAACCTTGTAAAGCACTGAGTACACTTGGGGTTCTGTGTTCCCCCATCAACTGGAATGAACAATGATGCTGCAGCTGTACCTTATTGTCTGGCATGTGTGTGTTGCAGTTGTACTGTGCTCCTCTATGGCTGCCCTACTAAACTGTACAATGCAAGATGCATCAGTGCCCCTCTATAACTGTTTTGCTCTTCACCTCCACCTCATAGAGGGCAATGAAAGAGAATGGGAGGCAACTTTTGGGTTGTTAAACCATGAAGCAGAAATTAACACTCAAATTCCCCACATGTGGCATTGCCCTTATAAGTGATGGGCGAATTTGGGGCGTTTCGCTTCACCGAAAAATTCGCGAATTTCAAAAACTTTGCGAAGTGGTACCGTTGTCTCGTTTTTGACGCCGGCGTCCGTTTTGACACGGGCAAATTTTTGCTGGCAGCGAATTCCTGTGATTCACCACAAATTCGTGCCTGCCGAATAAATTCGCCCATCACTTGCCCTTATAGAAACTAAGTGAAACATGGGGATAAAATGAAATACCTTGTACAAAGTTTTTTGAAGTATTGACCTGACATATGGTATGTTTATCCAAGAGGAAAAGAAAAATCTATGAAAAATACACATATTGACACCAAAGGCATTATTTATTAAAGTCTGAATGAAAACAACTGCTATAAAATCCGAATTTTTAGTGAAAAAAAAAACGTAAAAATTGGGACACCCATTGACTTTAATGCATTTGGACAAAATTGTCGCTCGCGTCAGAATTGAAGTGTGTCAAAATTATTTGACTTTGTTTTTGCATTTGGCAATTTTTTGGCCGATTCACAAATTTTTAAGATAATCAAAATGGGACAGATTTGGCAATCACTACTGCTGAGGTTGTATATAAATCAATGGGAGAGGTCCCTATCCTATTTGGAAGGTTTTGTGGTCTGCGCTGGATTCACCCTGAAAATCTGCTTTTCGAAAAACTTTATTTAATTTAATCGATTTAATCGAGTTTGTCCCGATCCAATTAAATTGTGCTTTTTTATTAATAAATAAGCTCCAATCATGGATTTTAGTTTGGTCAGACTTTTTTTTATTTAAATACTCAGATTTTGATAAATATGACCCCACAAGTCAATATGTTGTTACAAGCAAGGGACCTGTTATCCAGAATCCAGAGAGATCTTTCTGTAATTTGGACCTCCATACCTTAAGTTTACTAAAATATATTTTAATCATGACATAAACCCAATAGGCTGGTTTTGCCTCCAATAAGGATTCATTATATCTTAGTTGGGATTAATTACAAGGTACTGTTTTATATTAGAGAAAAAGGATAATATTTTCAAAAATGTGAATTATTTGGTTAAAACTGAGTTTATGGGAGATGGCCTTCCCATAGTTTAGAGCTTTATGAATAAAGGGTTTCTGGATAACGGATCCCATTGGAGGCTGTACCTATTTTAGGAGGTATGGAAACCCATTAATTGTAAGCTGTAAGGGCGGGGGGTTTGGAGAGATTTGGAGAGAGTTTTTATTTAAGCTCTAAAAATCCTACCCTTTGGGGCACACATATTTGCTTTGTGAAGAGATCAATGAAGGCCTATTTATCTTTCTCCTGATTGGAACTGAATGATGATGATGTATCACTGAGAAACCTGATTGAACATATTGTCCCACATCTCAAATTGCTCATCTCATAATATGTCCTTCATAGACTCCAGTAAGGAATTGTAATCTAGCCTTTCATCTTGGATTTGTTTGGTCCTGTGCATCATGCCTCGCGGGCACTGGGATTTACTTTAGCTACCAGTTAACTACTTTTCAGCTTGTATTCTTTTTTATTCGTCATGCCGGGGCCTAGCAATTAGAAGGTTTGTTGTGGTTGACCTGAAGTTTTGGTGACTGATTGGTCTTCTGATCCTTGTGTCTGAGTTTAGGGATTACAGTAAGGATGCTTTGTATGACAGACTTCTTTTTACTTTAAGCTGATGGGAAAGGCATGTTGAATCAAGATTGTACAACTCTGCTGAAGGGAACAAATATGAACCAGCCCTTTTTGATATTAAGGCAGTCGGTATAAATGAAGACACCGAAGACTGAAAGGACATTAAAGTAGAGGGATGTTGATTCTTTTAACTAAGCTTTGGGAAAGGACGATCAATAACCTGAACAAGAGGTTTCCATGATCAGTGGAGCTAAAAGAATATTATTGGTTTAGAATATTATTGGGGGCGGGGTAACACTGCATGAGGTTTAGCATAGTCTGCAGCTGGCACTTAATACAACACTATTCCAAAGTAAATTTCAGAAAATCTTTTGTATATCAGCACACAAGCAAGTACCTGGGCTTATCTTGGTGCTGGGGTTACTGTATATAGTAATAGAGCTTAGGAACCAGTCACATGACTTTCATGACTTGTTCCTATAATGGTGTCATTAGAAAGAAAAAAAAACCTCTATTAAATACAGGTATAGGATGTGTTATCCAGAAACCCGTTATCCAGAAAGTGCCACATTATAGAAAGGCCATCTCCCATAGACGCCATTTGATCCAAATAATCCAAATTTCTGTGTAATAATAAAACAGTAGCTTGTACTTGATCCCAACTAAGATATAATTAATCCTTATTGGAAGCAGAACCAGCCTCTTGGGTTTATTTAATGTTTACATGATTTTCTAGTAGACTTAAGGTATGAAGATCCAAATTACAGAAAGATTAGTGATGGGCGAATAAATTTGGCAGACACGAATTTGTGTCGAAGAAAATCACAAAACTGCGGTGAAAAAAATTTGGGAGCGCGTCCGAATAATCACACGTCAACATCTATTCGGATGCATATTGCCTTTAATGCAGGCGTCAAAATTTGTGTTTCGCAAATTTTTCACCGTTTCATAGATTTTGCAGGAAATTCTCAAATTTTGCAAAACGGGACAAATTCGCCCATCACTGAGAAAGATTCATTATCCGGAAAACCCCAGGTCCCGAGCATTCTGGATAACAGGTCCATACACCATATAGTGTATAATTCACCCCTACTGTAGTTTATAAAGATATTAAAGAGATATTTTAGAGATATTATAATAAGATATTATAGTGTCCATATAAGGTACAAGGCCACATGCATGTATAAATGGCATGTTTATAATGAGGAGTGCACTGTTTATAAGGATATACTTTACAGTTCAGTCCCATACAGAAATAACAAACTGTAGATTTTATATACAGTATATATTTAGGAGCACAGCACATTATGATTAGCATTCCTGCCTATATTTCTGGAGGTCTAGATTTTGGTTTAGACAAGGAGGTCTTCTGCAAGGAGTTTTTATGTTCTCCCCATGCATGGGTTTCTTCTAAATCCTAGAAGAAACCTCCCACATTTTAAAACACACAGGCAGGTTAGTCCACTTGTGTCAGTTGGAAAATAGATTGCAAGCTTCCCTGGGACATGAGCAAGATCTAGAAAGCAAAATGGATGTTAATCATAAGGTACAGGTATGGGATCCATTATCCAGAAACCTGATATCCAGAAATCTTGGAATTACGGAAATAGACTGCATTTTATCCAAATAATCCAAATTTTTAAAAATGATTTCCTTTTTCTCTGTAATAATAAAACAGTACCTTGTACTTGATCCAAACTAAGATATAATTAATCCTTATTGGAAGCAAAACCAGCCTATTGGGTTTATTTAATGTTTACATGATTTTCTAGTAGACTTAAAGTATGAAGATCCAAAAGATCCGTTATCTGGAACGCCCCATGTCCCAAGCATTCTGGATAACAGGTCCCAAACCTATATAGCTTTTCACAGAGTTGATTAAACCATTTCTATGTCCTGTAGATTAGATCAAAAGCAACTCGGCCAAGTAATATAGCCTTGACAATATGGTCACCAGGGGGCACCAAGTTCCTTGGGGTCTATTGGTGAGATCCAAGCAGATTATTTGATGAGGAACTGTATGGTAGCTCCCACTCATATGACAAAATTAAGATTACGCATCACTCATGACAATATGTTGTGCTGAATATTTAGCAGAAAAGAAAATGAATTTAAACCTTACTTATTTCTCAGGCAATTCTCTGCAGCAGTCTCATCCTCACAACTTAACATTCCTTTACATTACCAAATGAAATAATGTGCAAAACTAATAAAGGTATAGGCCTGTTATCCAGAATGTTCGGGACCTGGGGTTTCCCAGATAACGGATCTTTCTGCAATTTAGATCTTTATGCCCTAAGCCTAGTAGAAAATCATTTAAACATTAAATAAACCCAATAGGCTGGTTTCGCTTCCAATAAGGATTAATTATATCTTAGTTGGGATCAAGAACAAGCTACTGTTTTATTATTACAGAGAAAAAGGAAATCAGTATTAATTATTTGGATTATTTGGATAATGGGAAATGACCTTTCTGCAATTAGGAGATTTCTGGATAACGGGTTTCTGGATAATGGATCCTATACCTGTATACTATAATGTATTAGAAGACACAAATCAGCATGGGACTTTTATTTACAATAGGTGGTATCTTGGATAAAAATGTAAATGCCTGTTTTAGAAAAGAGTTAAATACTTTCCCTTTACGTTCAGTAACAGCTGATACTGTACATTTTTATGGGCAAAAAAAATGATGAGGATTAGAAAACCGATCAAATATTTCTATTTAATAATCTTATAATTTCCGCACATCTGAAATTCAATAATTTATCACAGCCTACTGAAATGATAGAAAAAAACATAAAATTTACCATGACTTTTTTTTAGATGTTTCATGCTTTAATTTCTAAAATCTGCCTGTTACCAGTCTTCTGCAGAATTACTGGAAATTAGCATTTTTGATGTGCCCTAGAAGTTTTAAAGTGTTAAAGCTTGTCAATAACAAAAAAAAAACCTTGTAAATATTTTTGTGGTCATTTAAAATTTCCGAACCTATAACGCATTCTCTTAAACTAGGAAAGAAGGGACAAAAAAAACATTATTAGGGATTTAAAAGGTATAAGAAGTCCCACTGATATAATGAAAGCTCGAATAATATCATTTCATTTGAACTTTACAAATGCACAGAGATTGCCTATTGCAGTTCTGTATATAATGTAGCAACCCATAAAAACAAGTGAATTTCAGGCTGTGATTAAGCGGTTTTATAATGTTGTCTCTTCCAAGACAAAATGTATAAAAAAAAAAAAATATATAAATTAAAAAAAAATTAAAAAAAAAAGTTTTAAATGTTTATTTTTAAAAAAAATGTCATTAACATATCGGACTATTGCTATATGTGCCTTTCACATACGTTTCTATACATATAAATAAATATATTTAAATAAATGACTTCATAGTGAAAACACAAACAACTGAAAAAATTAATTTTTTTTTTGTCAATTGACAAAACACTTTTTTTTAAAGGAGCCTCCCTGTTCAACAAAAGAATTTAGCAAGGTAAATATTCATTTACGTCAAAATACCTCTGCAGGCGAATACCTTTCAGACTTACAATTACATGGCAGAAATATGCAACGTGTTGTCCTTTATCCCACAGACAGAGGGATTTTTTTGTTGCATTAAAATGCCCTGTTGTGTCTGCATACTTTCTATTCATACCAATGTGCTTTTACTGTTTCCTGACTTCAATGCACCCAATGCAACTTTTGCCAGCGCAGTAAAAAAAGTGAACTGGACAAGGTTTGTTCTGAAGCAAAACATAGTAAAAACAGTGACTGCTTTTGTCTCGCAGGGAGAAAAGACTGTTAAACAGCTATTGTTCCTGTCTGAGCCCCCTGAGCTGCTTTACAGAGGAGGAGGGGGTTAGCAGCTAAGGGGTTAAAGCCCCATTGACACGTGTTACTCGTCCAGATTTCTCACCAGCTCATTGACTGCACAGTACAAAGTAAACTTGGCAACTTTTATTCATCAACCAAAAAAGTAATTTTCAGTGATCTATAGAGCACATCATTAAGAGCTGGGAAGCAAAAAAAAAAGAAGGTTGGTAAAGCTGTTTATTATATCTGCAGCATCATTCCCTTAACCCCTTAGCTGCTGTGCAGAAATGAGAACTGCTAGGGGGGTGAGCAGCTTCACTGGCAGAAAAGGACATTTTTGTGTTACTCTGTATGTCATGAAGTTACTTTTTAAAAAAAGTAACGCAACATATTTTAGTTCAGAATTACTGCTTTAACCTCTTAGCTGCTGGGTGCAGATAAGAGCAGCTGGGAGGTGAGCTGCTTGACTGGCACAAAAGGAGACATTTATGTTACATTGTATCTCATGAAGTTACTTTTTTAATAAGTAACGTGTTTTGATTCAGAATCACTGCTTTAACCTCTTAGTTACTGGGCACATATAAGAGCAACTGAGGGCAGGGGGGGGGTGAGCTGCTTGACTGGCAGAAAAGGAAACATCTATGAATCTTGTAAGTACTTTTTTTTTTTTAATAAGTAACAGTGTGGTTCAGTACAGAATCACTCATTTAACCTCTTAGCTGCTGTACTTGGTAAGACACAGTTTACGCGTTCAAATCCATTCATTTAATGTTGTTAATGTTAAAAAAAAAAAAAAAACTGGTGCAGAATTTAGTTTAAATTGGTGGCTCAATAATAAACATAAGATCCAGAGAAGAAGAAAAAAAAAAGAGTAAAATTCCCATATTTCCCTTACACGGTGTCAACAATTTTTTTTTATTCTTTTTATATTGTTTTGTTACATTGAATTGTTTTATTTACAAACTTTGCAGGGTTCTCCCAGCAACCTGTGCCCCTGCAGCACACAATGCAACTTGTAATTCAGCTGGAGCTAAAGGGGGTTGGGATAGTTTAGTCTCTCTCCACCTCCCCCCCTCCTTTCTCTCTGTCTCTCCCTCCCCTCTCGCTGGCTGTGCTTGTGTGCCTGGCTGGGGAGGCTGCTGTTCCTTTAAGACTGTGCAGTCGGGGGTGGTGCCTTCCTCTGCTTAAGGCTCCTTTGATATTAATAGTGTTGGTGTCTTGAAACTGACGTAATGCTGGGAGACTGAGGTCCTGACAAGCGATAACATTTCTGATAAAGAACTCATCTCGCTGCAATCTTTGTGTGATTCCTCCAGAGCCACAGAATCTCCTGTTTAGAGCCACAGCATCCAGATTTTCTTTTCTCTCTCTCTCTCTCCCTCCACCCCTTTAACAACACCCCTCTCCTTGTTCCTGTCTGGGTCTCTGCTCTCAGCCCTACACACTTGGGGGGGAACAGGAAGCCTTTTCTTCTCCCCCCCCCCCCTTCAAACACAAAAATAATCAAAGATCAACTCGGCAAACAACAAGGAAACGGTTCATGGCTCACGCCACAGTTCCACCATCTTCCAGACTGCTGCTGCTGCTGCTAAGGTTATTGCAGATCAATCAACAGGTAAGGGGAGGGGGGAGACAGACAGATCCAACAGATAGATCAGTTCACACCAGTAGCAGCTCCCTCTTTAATCTCCCCCCCACACACCAACCCCCCTACTTGTCTTTTGTATCCCCCATCTCTTCTCACTCTGTTCCTCTCCTGTCCTTACTCTTGCCTTCTTTACTTTCTCCCCAAACTCACTGTGCTCCCACTCTCTTACCAACCCCAACATCCCCCCTAGTTTTTGCCTTATCTTCTCTCTAATCTCCTAAATCTACCCTTTCCTATCCTATTCTTTCCTTCCTTCCTTCCGCACGCCCCCTACATTCCCCATAATCTATTCCTGGACCCTTTCGTATGTATTGTTGTGACTACAATTCCCAGCAGTCACTGACAACTATAACATGTCTGATGATGGAGTTGTAGATCAGCAACAGTTTAAGTCCCACAGGTTGGACTTTTCCTGCGACCCCCTCCATCTTATCCTCTGTTCCCCTTACTTTATGGCAAGACGTAAATATTAGTGCATGTGTTGTGAAAATGAGTGACTGTAAAATGTGGGAGAGCTGAACCCAAACAAGCGACTTTTTCTTTATTTTTCTGCACCAGGGTGAGAGAGAGGAGGGTAAATGCATGTTCTCAGATTTCACGTGCAGTGGGGCCTTTTTTTTTTTTCTTTGCATGGTGGGTCAAAAAGCATGAGAAGTGAAAATTGGCTCCTCCAATCTGCAGTAGTCCTGGCTTAGGCTGCAGTAGCCACTGTCTGCTCGAGGAGGGTCAAGTTCAGACTCAGAAGAGGGGAAAAAAGAGAAAGAAACAAGGCTTTTGTGTGTTGTTCTCTTTTTGTTGTTGTTTGTTTCTTTTTGCTCCACTAAATGAACTTCCAGGTCATTTTCATTGTGACTTAAAGGAGCCCTTCACTGCAGGACATGTGAAAACATGAGATAATGGATGGGATTTTTTTCTCTTTCTTCTATTTTTGTGTGTTCTCATTTTTTTTTTCTGTGACTAAAATCTGAAAACCACAATTACATAAAGTCTCACTGCTGCAGATTTGTGTTGAACATGAGAAGTGCTGTGTTCCAGGGGCAATGATGAGTATTAGTAAGTTGGAAAAAAACAAACTTTTTGTGACTTTCTTTCTATGTGGATTATTTGTGGGGGGCCTAGTGACGATAGGGCTCCTGATCTGAGTTTATTTATAAATTCTTATTTTTGTCCAAATTTGTGAAGCAGTTTTACAATTCTGTTGACTTTTTTTTATAGATGAATGAGATGTTCTCTGTTTATTATAAGTCTAGTCTTTATTTTTTTTAAATGCTAACTTTTTTTATATTATTATCAGTAATATCTGTATTTTTGTGGTTTAGGAATGGTTTGCAGCATGGGTGAAGCACAAACAATGTGAAATGAGTCATTACTCTTCTTCCTTAATCAGTTGTATTCATTAGATTCTCCCTATGTTGCTGATAAAAGAGGGACATTGAAAGGAGATCTGAATTAGCAGCCTTGCAGAAAGAGAGTCCTGATTCCCTCTGTGATTTATTTGTGTCCCCTTATCTGGCGAGGTGTGTTATTCATAGGGATGGGGGAAATACAAAAGTTTAGGCCTTGGTGTAACTTGGGTTGTCCATTTAAAAATGTTTTGAAAAGCTAAAAAGTTTGACTTTGGAAAATTTTTAGCGAATATTTGAAAGACATCTTATAATTGTACCAGGCTTAACCTGGAAAGATAGACATTTTAAAAAAATTATATCTGTCAAAAGATTTGGGGTCAAGGATTCAGAAAGAAAGAGCAAAGGGAGACATTCCTTGGGGGATCTGAATGAAGATGATAAATACATGTAAATCACAGGCAGGCTTTACTTCCATCCAGAGTGCAAGGAAGCTAAAAAAAAAGGAGGCTCTTCATCACTATGTCAGTTTTGTTTTGACTTTTAAAGAAAAAAAAAAAGCCTAGCAATTAAAGATCTTTGGATTTAGTTGGTATCAGATTACTTTCCTGTTGGTTTTAGACAAAAACTTAAAACAGCACAAAATTTGGCCAGAGATCTCATTCTAGAGGGAATAAAAAGAAAGCAGTTTATTTTAATTACATTAGTTTTCTTTCTTTTTTTTTTTTTGTGAATGAGAATTACGATTTGAGTGTTGAAAGAGGGATGTTTTAAGCACCATGCGGGCGCTTAAACTTTAGCATTTGTAACTTTTTCTGTAAACGTGGGTGTGCAGAATTGAACAAATTGAAAATAGATATTATACATGGTACACACAGGCGCTCACACACACACACACGGTTGAATTCAGTTGGTCGAGGGATAAACACACACAGCTTGTATGAACTATTTCCTGTAACCTCTGATGCTGACAGGACTGTCTGGAAATGATACTCACCATTTTGATTTATTTTCCAGTGGTTGAATCTCCCCCCCCCTCTTCTTTTTGACGTGGCTAATACAAACACTGACTTAAATTTTTGCATTCAGCTCTGTTCACGCGCACATTTCATTCATTTTAGGGGCACTCTCTAAATTGGCCTGTGTGCTTAGGCTGGACTGCTTAACTAGGCCGTAGCTGCACCCAAAGGGTTAATAATAAATGCCATCTCAGAGAAGCTAAAGGTCTCTGGCTGCTGTTTAATTTCAGTTCTGCAAAATTCTGATTCTAAATTTGACTTCCTATGAGTTTGTGAAAAAATGCAAAAAAAAGTTTGTGCATGTGACTGGAAAGGCTAAACTGTCCAACTTTGCAGGGCGACTGCGGCTGTCCCTCAATCAGATAACTATAAATTACCAGCAAAAACACAGGTTCCTGAGCAGGGATGTACTCTGATTAAGGTATTCTGAACTGAGTGTAAATGAACCCATTCATTCAATCAACTGACAAGTTTCCAATCTCTGTTTGCCTTTGCTTAATTTAGTTTCCACAGGACAACTATTGTGGTAGCCTGGATTCGTTTTTTGGCAGGCATAGACAACTATAAACGCAGACGTTTCTGTCCCAAATATTACACCTCGCAAGTCAAATTTGGAGTTCATAACACTAGACAGATACTTTAACATAAAAACACAGTACATTTTCCATATGGTGCTGTGTCGCAACCCTGTGGGGGCTCCTGTCTAGAGTTGTTTTCCAGCCTGGTACTTTTTTAACTCTTTGGTTTGGATGGAGCAGAATAGCCGTGCCCTTGGATAATAATAATAAAAAAGGGTTAAAGGATCTTTTTTCCTTTACTGACATAGTTCAATGTTTGTACTCATCTACTGCTTAGAGAACTTTAGTCTGTCTGTCTATTTGGCTTCCCAAATTATTATTATATTTTTACTCCAAAGTTATCAGAACTTAACCATAAATTCTGACCACCTAGAGAGTCTGCTGTTGTGTTAGGGCATTTGGCGATGAAATTCTGTGTAAGCCATTTTTAAGATAAGATGGTTTTAACAAAGTTGACTGGTTAAAATATATATATATATATATATATATATATATATATATATATATATATATATATATATATATATATATATATATATATATATATATATATATATAATGTAACTATGTAAATCAGCAACAACATGAGAATTTACACTTTTATGAGACATTGAAACAAAGTTTCATGTATTTAACGCTTTAGTTTAGAGTTAAGAATTGAGAATTTTGCACAGGCATGGCTTCCTTAGTGACACTATCTTAAAGGTTTTTTAATATCTTTGTGTTTGATGATCTTATTTAATTTTAGAGATTTTAAGGCATTAAGGATTGCTGTTTTGTTTTAATATCTTTTTTATTTTTGCTTTATATGTGGGACGTAATGCTTTTTTAATTTTAAGGTTTACAAACGACGTTCATGAAAAGACCTAAAATTGCACAGACGCTGAGCGTAGAGTAGAGTTGTGTGAGCTGTAGTTACTGTGCACCATTGACGTGAACTTCATTTTGCCTGTGGGTTAGAATTTACAGACAATGTTTTTCAGTAGAGAAAATAAAATTACAATTGTCTTTCTTTTTTTCACTTGCGTACGAAGACTGCATCACGTTGAAAGACAAAGCTACTGATTGATCATGCAATCTATAAATCTGACTTGAATTAACATGAATTTCATGTTGATAGTTTCCATCAAGAACAAAAAGATAAATAATACGCAGTCCTGACGCTTGCGTGCATTTCCAAAGTTTCCTTGTGCCCAAAGGGGCAGGTGCACCAACTGCGATTGAGTTTGGTGTATTTCTGGCAAAGCACCTGGCTTTATACAGAAACTTAAACACTGTCTATAGCAGGTTCTCCCTGTCAAACACATTTGGCTGTAGAAGTTCTTCTCGGCCTGTTGCAGAAGCTTAAGACCAAAACCAATGTAAGCAGATATAATTTGCAGCTCAGATTTCCAATGTTGCTAGCACACTGCATGCATTCTCTTTTAACTCTAAATGGCTTTCTACTATATTCAAATCGTTATTCAAACACAATTTTGAAAGAATTTCAAACTTTTTTTTTTTTTTGCAAAAACCAGGTGAAATCCAGCTGCGGAATATTGGTGGCAGGTTTTAATTTTGCTGGTGGCTTCTGATTTTTTTGGGGGGTAGATTAAAAAAGTTTTGATTGGATACCACAGCCTCCCAAAAGATGCTTACCCAAATATGCTTTTCATTGAGAACAAATTGAGTTTTATTACAGTGTGTAAAAATTACATTGGATTGAATAAGGGTTGTCCAGTTTGTGGGGTCTAAAACCTTTGAATTTTAATGAAATGTAGATATTTAAACAACATTTGGGGCCATACTTGATTTACAAAGATCCTTTTTTAGGAGGTGGGGATGGCAAGTGTAGACCTTTTTTGAAATATACCCAATTTTTATTGTCCTTGGCCCTGTTGGTGATAATTTACATGTGACAACTCTCAACCGAGCTTCTCTAATGGTCTAGCTGGCTCTGAACATTTATATTGTTTTTATATAACTGAATATTCATTTTCTGCCCATTCATTAATGAAAGCTTTAATACAGCTATACTGTATATCTTTGGTACGCACATGAGTATATACAAATAATTCTTGATAAAGTAGATGGTAACTTCAGACTGTTTTACTAAGCATGAAACTTTATTAGTAAGCTTTTCCATGCCGACTCAATCCACTGAATGTTTCCTTTTAAGTTCAGTGATGTATTGCCAATTTCAGGCTTTCGGTAATTGTTGGCTTTTTAACTTTCTAATTTTTTTTTTCTCTTTTAATAAAAAATACAAATTAAATTTTGGAGCATGGAATAAAGTTATCAGTCATTTCAGTTTTAATCTTATTTTGTAATCTTTGGTTGAAATGTTTTCCAGCTACGGAATTCTGTAGTTGCTCTTTTTTGATTCCCGCAGCATTTTGTGACTAAAGTGGCTTTAACAGTTTTCAAGCTCTATTTACAAGTCAGAATGAGTTCCAGCCACCAGTCTATATCTTCTTAGCCAATAAATGTCTCCTATTTGTTTATCAATATAATCTCTTACGGCCTATTAGTTTTAAAGGAACATTATTTCATACTCGTTTTAGAATCACATTTGATCGTAATTACCTTAAATAGGGCTTAGATTATGATTCAGTAACAACAAATTTGCTAGAAATATTGTGATATGATTTTCTCTGCCCTTGTTTTTGTTTCCCATAAAGAGAAAACATAATTGTTTAGGCCTGCCTATAGCACAGGGGTAAATCAAAGTTTAATTTCCAGCTGATGAAGAAGGAGATAACTCCGTACCAGATCAGTTTAGCAAATTATTAAATAAACTTTTATTCTATGCTTGCATATCCAAAAGTTTGGGAAGATTGAGAAACATTGATGTAAACCTTATTTTATTATGGCTCAAACTGTTTTTAAAGAGACAACGTTGGTTGTTAAGGAAGGTAGTTGTCCTACAGCCAGAAGGAAATGTTTTTTCTTGAAACCCAATATATATTTTAAACATTGTTACTTTTTACAAATAAGCTTAACCAAGTGCACACGGTATGAAGGTACTTTATAATAATATTATATAGATATATATATATATATATATATATATATATATATATATATATATATATATATATATATATATATATGTGTGTACACTCCTACACAGACAATAAGAAATGTTTTCAGAAAATTCCAAGACAAGAGGTGATTTATACACTTACCGGCTTTAACTGTGTACACAACAACCTTACAATAGGACTTCCGGGTTTGTGTGAGCATTACACACACCATTATACAAATAGCTGCTTGTAGAATTTTTTTTTTTTTTTTTAAAAAACATATATGCAGAGCAGTGCTTTCAAATAAAAGTAAATATAACTTTACTTTAAGTGCCAGAACATACAGGGCACTTACAGTATAAATAACTTGAAGTAGATGCAAGCAATCATAAATTCACAGGCATTTGGTTGTCAGAGGCTGCTGGGAGTTGTATCTCAGCAACATGTGGAGGGTTATATGTTTTCAATTAAAATATAAAATTAAAAACACATGGCAATGATGTTGCTGTTTGTAATATGGGAATCTAGTCTGCATTGTATAGCCAGAGGCTAGAAGGTAGGATTGGTGTAGAACTTGGTGTGAATTATATGTAAAGCTTAACTGTTAGGGGTATTACAATAATTGGTGTAGCGGGTGGAGTTTTGGGGAACTAATGCTGATAAAAGTCTAAGAAACTGAAACTGTGTGGGAGATACTGTGTACTGGGCAAAAACTGTTTTAAGAAGTTGATATTTCATAGTGTCTTCTCATTTGATAAAGGTTTACCCCCCCATCAATGTGTTTTCTGTTTCTGGATGTATATTAAGAATTTCTTGAAAACTTTTTATAGCCAACAAATATTTTTGTTACAGGTATGGCTTGTGTCAATTGGAGAGATTAGTAGATGCTGTAGGCTAGCTATTGCTTTTCTTATATTCTGTAGGCGGGTTATTTACCCCCATAGTGAACAGTAAATCTCACTGTTTAACATAAGGCTAAATGCATATGTTGCTAAATGGAATCTCTCAGTCCCATTGCTCCCTTTTGGCAGGGAGCAACTGGAAAGTTAATGGGCACCATATTGCATATAGATAAAGTTGCAAAGCGATATGTCAAAAAAGGGCCACAAAATCTGCATCATTTGGACAAAGCAGTACATTCTAGTGTAAAATCACTGCATGAATGGATCTGATGAAGTTCATTGAGTTAACTGGAAGAAAGTCTAGTAAAGTGTAGAAACCAGTGTAGTTGGTAAAATTGAGTATAAACTTGTGCATCCTAACTCATTTGATTATCTTTACTACCAGAAAGGTTTACTATACTTGTGCATTTTTAATTGACTTCCTATGTGGCATATTGAATGTGCCATGATTTACGCCAATACCGTACAAAAACATTATTTCCTCGCCACTTTGTACCCACCTTTATTAATGTGCCCTTACTTGTGCTAAAAGATGCCTGAGTAATGTGTCATCAGAGATATAAAACTTTTTTTCCCCATGTTATTATATATTCTTAGTGTTGGTGATGCTAAAGGTGCACCCAGCTCTTATCCCTTCAGTATGCCCACATGCAGCGACTTGGAAAATCAAACACACTGAGGATTAAGCTAAAACTTCCTGGGTGCAAGCCCTCGTAAGGTAGCAGACACCAGACAAACTGACGTCGATGTGGAATCACCATCATTTTGGAACAGGGGAACCTTTCCAAATAACATAGGCCTGTGCCAAATTTTTATTCCTTCAGGTTAGGCACTCCACCCATTGAGATTGGAGCTCCACCCTAAGTATAGACTATAATTCAGTAGTGCTTCACTTCTCCTGCTATCCCTCCCTATGACAGAGTTCATACTTGCTCTCTTTAATGTATGAATTCTTCTCCAAGAACAAAGCTTATCGCTAGGGAGGAGGGTTCCATCAAATAGCCCAGGTCTGGCTAGCAAACGTGCTGCTTGCAGCAAGCGCCTTGGTGCAGTATAACCTTCCTTCAGTGTTGATTGAATGAAACCACTATAAACAAAACTCCAGGACTCAAAAGAATTTGGAAGCAGTAAAAGACCAAATCCTCATTATGTGCTATTATTCCATTAGTCTGATTTATTTTTCTATGTTTTTACTTATCTGTTGCTAGGATGTTCCTATTAACAGAAAACCAACCCAACAGGCTCCAAAAATTCCACGTCATTTATGGTTCCAATAGGAAAGGTGTATGCTGCATTTACAGGCTGCATCTGTTTTGGGTTGTGTCTCTGTATCATTTTATGGGAGACTTAACAATTGCCTTATTATCACTCTTGTGAAAATATGCTAAGCTGATACATGCCTACTTGTTTTCCCAACTATGACACAGCTTAGACTGTGTAAATACATCATTTGTATTTATTATATTTTTTTATATGCCCACAATCAAGAATTTCCTCCCAGTTACAAATATTTCTGCCTCCGTGCCTCATGACAAATTTGTTCCTATAATTATATATTCTACCAGGACAAGTCACTAGTGTATTTTTTTTTCTAGTCTCCTAAATTGCTATTAAAATTGCTCATAGCTTGGGTCCGAACCAGATTAGCAGCGTTTATCATATTATTTATACTATCCAGATTGACATCTTTATACATGTCAAGCGTACGCCTGTTATGTCGGTGTTCATATTATTTGCTAGGGTTTCCCTAAACCATTTGCAAGAAAAAAAAATTCCTTCATTTATGGAAGAGATTATGTCTGACAGTTTCTGTTATATAATGAATAGGGAGGATTGTTTGAACAAAGGTAACATATTTTGATTTGTGTACTTTTTTTGGCAGTTGGCAATGGCTCCCTTCTAAAACTGAGAATGATCTAACAGTGTAAATATCTGCATATTTTTAAACTGGCCCTATGGTTGTGGTGTGTTTAAATCATTCATGATCTTCATGCACAAGACCCAAAATGGTAAACGATTTAAAAGAGCAGAGGCATGTTTCATGTGGGTATTTGAAGCCTTCATTCTGAGCTTGAGATATAGCATTATCCTGGAGACATAACATAAGCTTCAATTACTGCTAAAATTCCCCTACATTTTATACATTTATTTTCATTCTTCTACAACTTTGATTTGAGTTATAGCTTTTTTTTTAATTGGGTGAATTAGTATGGGACCATAAAAAAAGATTTTATTTATAATTAATGGTTTAATAGTAATATGTGTGTGTTGACGTGTGTGTACAATATGAGTGAATCTATCCATAGACTGGGCCAATTTGGAGGCAAAGTGACTGCTAGGAATTTAAAAAAATGCAAGTGGCACTAAGAAAAACATGGAGAAATTGAGATCATAATTTTGTACATATTCCTCAATTTCTGTGAATATCTTCAACTGCTAAATGATTCCATATTTAACTCGCTGTTACAAATATTAACACAGGTGTGTATTTCTTAAGTGCACAAGATTGAATGTTGTATAATATATACTCTTTGGCAATAGGATGTGGATTGGGAAATTTTGCTACAAACGGATTGCTTCATAATGATAAAAGCAGACCCTAGATTTAGCAATTAGTAGAATAATCTCAGTTGATCAATTGGTGACCTTTTAAGTTGCTCAAATATCCTGTGTGATCTCAATCAATATAAAACTTATTTCGCAATTCTCTAAAAAATTTGTGCTTTTTCTGTAGTTCTTTAAAACTCAAGATTTTTTTTAATTATAAAAACCAAGAAAAACATCGCCAAAGGTCTTATAGAAGTCAACGGGAGCTGTGCTGATTGTATTGGCCAATTTTTAATCAATTTTGACATTTTGGAGGTTTTCTGATTTTTTATTTATCACTAGTAATTTTTAAGAGGTTTCCGAATTTTTTTAGCACATTGCCCAGCAGTTATTTTTTCATTCATACTTTTTATATTCAGATCTTTTAATAACTTTCATGGCATTTATGATTTTAGAGAGTGAGTTTGTGGTTTCAAAAACCTCTAAAACCACAAAAATTCAACCCTTGATAAATTGGTTTCTTAATTTATGTGTATTTTAATGACAGAAGCTGTTTTTATCCAAGTGAATATTCCAGATTATTGTTAGTTTTAATTATATATTCACTTTTTTGGATGAAAGAGAGCTTGAAGGAATGAGAAGTTATACATTCATTTAGTTTCATACCTTTTGCATCATGTTATTTTTTATAAATTGCTTCCCCCCTCACTGTATTTATGCTATGGTCTTTGGAATTTTTGAATATGTTAGACTCTTCTGAAAGTAGTAAAGGTTTATAAGGTAAAGTTTGTGTTCCAATTGTATAATCTACAGACTACTAACCAGACGGTTATCACTTTACTTTTTTTTATGCGAGTTACATACAATAATTTTTCCTAAAATATGTAAAAATGTCTAAATGGAGTTTTTTTGGGAGGTCCTAATGCATAGATTGCATGTTATGTGTAAATCTGATTACTGAGCAAAGAAACAACATATGAACAACATAACTCTATAAAACGTGTTATTTGGGTTTCATTGGGACTTAGTAATGCATTGCAGATTTATGATGATTGCCTTTGCTGGTTTTTATTTATAAATTCCATGACATTGTCATGCAGATTTCAGGGATTGAGAAATCGGCAGCTGGGACAATTGCATAAACATACATACTGATGAAGAAGATTTAGAATAAGCAGGGGTATCCGATCTAAATCCTCAAGATGTTAGACTTCTGAACTCTGAATACCAGAACTGTAAATACTATTTGGGGAAGGTGTTTGGGGTGTTAAAATGTATCCCTAATTTAAAGCATGAAGTTGTTGACCCTGCTACTAAACCAGCAAGTTGCTAGATGCAATGGGTGTTTTGGTGTATGATTTATCATGTTGTGGCTTGATGTGGGTTATTTATTTTCCTTACTATAGCCTCATTTTATTTTACAGTATTTCTCTTTTTACATTGGTGAATATTAGTATTTTCCAAGGAACACATATTTTAACCCTATAATGATTCCTTTAGAGACCATTTGTTGTCAATGCTTCACTGTAGAGGTTGGGATACACCTTTACCCACTGTAGTGCTGAAAAACAGTGTGTTTTTGTTTAACTATAGGAACAGATGTCTAACACAACCAGATTTTAAAAATCGCATATATGAGACCTCTTATCTTGAAACCAATTATCCAATTAGCTCTGTATTTCCATTACAAATTAGGCAAGCAATTCTTCATTATTGATTAGCAATCTTTTGTAATTAGTGATGGGCAAATTTATTCGCCAGGCGTGAATTTGCCGCGAATTCCCACGATTGGCCGCCGGCGAATAAATTCACAAAACCGCCACGAAAATTCACCAAAAACTGCTTTTTTGTAAATTTTTCGCAATTTTGTGGGAAATTTGCAAATTTTTCGATGAAGCGAAACGCCCCAAATTCGTCCATCACTATTTGTAATGATAAAACTGTACCTTGTACTCATAGAAAAGTTTTTATGTAATAGTACAGTTTTTAAGTAGCTTTAAGATATGTTGCTCCAAATTACAAAACTTCTGTACCCTGAAATATAAAGTCCCAAGCATTCTGGATAACAGATCCCATATCTGTAATTATTTTCTTTTGCTTGTGTTTGCCTTTTTTTTAATTGAAAAACAGGAACTTATCATTAAAATTCCCCTCAAATTAAATCAAATCAGAACCATTTTATGTTTCATAAAACCAATTGAAAGCATCACTTTTATTGCCTTCTGCAATCGAGGTTTTACAAGTCAGATAAAATGTTGCTGTTAAGTTAATTTAATTGATGCTGATTTTTTTTATAGCACAGTATGTTTGCAGTTATTGCTGTCACAATATACCCATTATTGTTAACATTTCTTATGGCACATGAATGTGTACTTACATTTTTTTTTTTATGCTACTAAGAATTGTTCAAAAAAATATCGTTTTAAGAATCTAAAGACTATTCTAAAATCAAATTCTGAGATTATTTGGCAGTAGGCTCCAATTACCTTAAGGCTGCCCCAGCAGGGAAGCTTTCTCTTCTTAACTGGTAGCATTTAGCCCACATGGTAAACCTCTGTTCTGCTTTATCTGTCTTCGATAGATACATATACTGTAGATATGTAGAGACATATACAATGGGAACATGCAGCAGCCATATGCCAGCACTCCATTTATTTAGTTTTAATGGGTAACTTTAAAATATGTTCTGATGGGTATGGTATAGAGAAAAGCTTTGGGTGTTTTGTCTTAGCTAAAATAAATATATTTTTGTGTGTATACATGTATAGTACAAGCAACAAATGCTGAACTACTTAAACAGGTGTTGACGTATTTGAGTGATCCTGAAAGTTTCGAATTCTTGGTTTATACCTAAATATTATATAATTACTACCACATGTTGCACAGTGGAGATTTATACATGAATAGCTTAACGGTTGAACCCCCAACCCCCCCCCCCCCAAATATTTTTCTTATATTATTCTTTAAATATTCTAAAAGTCCTTTTTTGTGTGTGATAATTTATTATTCTTTATTCTTATGTAGCACTGACACTATACTCTGCCCTTTACAAAATGAGATACAACGTTGGTTAAACAAAGGCAAAGCTTCGACACAAGGGTAAGTGCTACAATTTAAAAAAAATTGTGTTGGGGAGTTCTTTGCACCTTAAAAGTTGCCCCTACCATTTATACATGCATATAAACATAATAGACCAGCTTGGCCCAAGCAAGTATTTTTTTTTTGTTTTTTTTTATTGATTTGAGATGAAAAAACAGAACCATATTCATGTATGAATACATATGGATATTAAAATTCCATTTGTCATAATTTGTTAAAAATGATGTTAAGACATTTATTCAGAAACCACTGTGGATTAGTTTAGTCTGATTCCTATAACTATTTTCCTGTGTATTCCCATGCTAAATCCCTAATCCTTCTGTGCCTACAAGAGTCGGAATAGCCCGTTGAAGGATTTCCTTTTTGTCAGAGGAAAAAAAATAGCATAAAAAAAATCCTAAAAACATTTTCTGGTATCCGCAGCTCTTGACTTTGTTGTTCTGGATGAGTTGGAAAGTCATGTACAATGTTTATATGAGCATTTCCATTTGTTTTGCTTTAACGTCAAGACAACGGGCATAATTGCACTTCCTTATATAAGAAAAACAGGTTGCATAAATGAAATAGTGATTCCGTGCCAGCCCAGCCGTGAGTTACTATTTGAGATTAATATCTAGTATTTCTGAGAGGGGATGACAGAATAAGCTGCATATGTTTTTGTGCTTTTAATTAGTTGGCCTGAGATTTTGCTCTCAATTTTACCTGATTAATTGTTCTTTGACTTGTATGAAATGCATAAGCCAATGTTTATTTTTTTAATCTGTTTTCCCTTAAAGCAAAATATCACTTGTTCTGATATGTGCTCTTCATGAAAGTATGCTTTCTTTCAATCTGTCCTATCGCTCAGCCATCATTATTTGTGCAATGGCCCAGGTCGATAGAAATGTTATTGTCTTGAGTCCATTATTTATATAAAGCAGGACATTCATATTTAGTGGATTTTTCTTTATTAAACTCCGTTTTTTTCTGGTCAGACTTTAAAAGAGGAAAAAAAAATTAAAAAAAATATATATATATTTTTGTGATTTATTGAAACCTCGATTGTGTAAAAAGTCCAAATAAAAAAAGTGCTCCAACTCAGACCTGCCGTGACCATGATCAAGTCAATGGCAGATGTCCCGTTGACATTTTTAAAATATGCTGATCTGCGCTAGGTTTCGTACAATAATTCGAAGATTTAGTGGTTTTCGGGAAATTATCAATTTAGTGGTTTTCAGGTGAAACATCTGAAAATATCATACAAATCAGATTTTTTCACAATGTTCTAAGAGTCTTTTCATGCACAAGAGATTTTCATGAAAATGTATTGATCAATAGAAAGAGGGGATTTGGCCAGAGTGGTTTTCAGAAAGTAGTGAGAAAACTTCAGATTTTGATAAATAACCCCCAAGTGTTTGATGATCTACAACTTTCAGTAGTATAGGGTGTTCCCCATAAATTAAAAACAAAGAACTTGTGTTTGGTGGAGGCACTGAACCCTGCTGATTTGGTTAAATTTTACACAGTGTTTTCACACAACCCATGGTCACTATTATCGGGAGTCAATTAACCTTGCTTTATGTTTTTAGAGCCTGGGGTAAAGTAGAGTATCTGAAAGAAACATGGAGAGAACATACAAGTCCTTACTGATGGTGCCCTGTTTAGGATTGAACTTGCCTCCAGTTCATGATGTAGCTGCTTTCTATCTATAGTACATAGAAATAGATCAGTGCACCACAATCATATTGACAAAATAAGAGGTTATATAGTCAGAACCACAGAAAACTTTGAAAGTAGAGTCACCAAGTTTGTCCAGTCACAGAGTTTACATGACGTTGATGGCTGTACCTTAAAATTAGCCAAATGTTGATCCTTCTTTTCCATTTTTACTTTCTTCTCTATATTTACACCATGGACTTGGATCAAATACACATATTGTGCTTCTTTAACATGTGCTTTGATATTTGTGTATAGTACTGGTGTGCTAGGGATACAGTTTATTATTGTGATACCACCAATCATTTTAAATGGGTTAAACATTGGAGAATCACGATGGAATGAATAGCAGCAACCAGTTTCCTTCTTCCCCCTACCCACATTTTTTTACTCAAGTGTAGATTCTGTTGTGAGCAGTCTTTTTTTTTTCTCTCCAATTAAAATGCAGTCAATACTCTGGGGAGCTATAAAGGGAGATTTTACTGTTTAAACACCATTGAAATAAAATGTAAATTGTTATATACAATCTTCAAGCAATAATAAAAAATCATAAATCACTGCACAATAAAGGCCATAAAAGTAGGGCTATAAATTAATTTATTCTAGCTGTGTTTAATTTTGGCTGTTGGATCACAAATATTTCAAAAATGCAATGTAAACATACAGTTTTTTTTCCATAAAGCACAGTCTACATAGAAAAAATGTACTGTCTCGGCAGTTTAAAAGGAAAGTTGACCATTGATATTAACATAAAGGAAACGGCTTAAAGGACCTTATATTTTTTTCGAAAAAAAAGTCTTAGCTCCCTTTACATATAGTCATATGTTTCTATAGTGCTACTTTTTAAAACTTTAATTTAAACAAATAATAAAGTTTTTGGGTTTGGAAGTTTTAAAGGCTCTTGTCACTCCTTCCACAATCTCAATTGGAGAAATACATTCTGTTTCTTCTTAATATTATTTTAAAGGTATCAATATGGAATAAAAGTATGAAGTCATTCTTCAGTGTTTCTAGACCGCTGGTCAAAGATCTGTAGGCCTTTGTCTAGTCTAGTGCATGGAAACTGTCCTCTAGTTTTATGAATGACACAAACAGATTCTTAATCAGACAATCAATTCCTAACGTCTACTTATTTTCTAGATTTTCTCTCTAATGCTGGGGAAATAACAACATTCTTCCATACTGACTGGGGTCAGAGCAGAAGTGATGGAATATACCATTTATGGATATTGGACAGATATTGAGCTAAAAACTAGAAGCACATATTGCCCAAGTAGCATTTTAATTTTATTGAGGGAAAATCTACAAAAAACAAGGGGAGCTCCATTCATCAACATTCAAATTTATTGGTTTAATTTTTTTTTTAAAAGTACCATTAAACTCTCTCTCTATGAATGCCTAACTTATTGAAAGATCTTAATATAAAAACTAAGAACTAAAAAGAAAAACAGTTGTGCACGAAAAATAAGAAAATCTCTAAAAAATTTGTTTTTTGGACAATTACTTGCAATAAAAGTCTAAGGGAGAAATGTAATACAATTTGCAAAGGGAACATTTTGAGAATAAAAATTTGCATAGTGCAATATAATATTATTCATCATTAGGTGTTTATTGCATTGTGAATGTTAATTGCTCATTGCGAAACTTTAACACCTGCTTGAAGGTAGAGCAAACATAACAACATTTCATTAAGATTTTTTATTTCATATATATAAACTTTGCAAAAGATTTTTGCGTTGGCAGCCATTATTAAATTCCCCCAAAAAAGTCTGAATGGCAAATAAAAGTAGGATCAGCCGTGCTCCCATTGACTTCTATAGAAGCTTGACTTCTTTTACTTTCTGAAGTTTTATATTTGAGTTTTTAAACTTAAATATCAAAATGTTAGTGTTCTAACATTTTAAAAACATTTTAAAAACCCACCAAAAAATTATTTTGTGGAAAAAAAATAGAAATTTGAATGTTTGCAAATAGGCCTTATAGTGTTTGGAGAAGGGATGCAGAAGAAGTGCATGCTGGGTGTCTGTTCATCCACCATTGGTACAGCCATTCAACTTTGCCCCATGATACACACAATCAATACAACCAATGGGGCCACTGTTTGGTCATGTCCGGAGTAATGCCATGCTGCCTGGTAGAGTTGAACCCTTTTGCCCCCCCTTTGTGCCAAGAAAAACTAGTCTTTCAGTGAATACACATTATTGCTAATCACTTGTTCTACCTCAGAGGGCTTCACACTGTGATTGCACCTATTAGTGTGGTCATTGTCATTGGTTAGTGTTTATGCAGTTCCAGATGCTTGTGATCAGTTGTAGTACGTTAAAAAGAGTATTGTATTTTATCACTAACTTTTATTCTAACTTTTTTTAGTGTTTGTAATGGAGCAAATATTGTAAAAAGGTATCCAGGGGGCAATTAAGTTGGAAAGTGCCCCTGCCCATTGTGTCAAATCAAATGCAGTTACACATGCATGTGGTAGCAATCTGGATGAAAATTTGCTGTAAAAATGTTGAGTCTGAATTGTTAAAGCTATAATTTATTATTACATTGCATTAGTGCTTGTGATTCTTTTAGCGCAAACATGTTGTGCCTATTGATGCAACATGCTGTGGGACCCCTGTATTAACCGCCATTTTTTGGATGAGGGTAGATTCAGGGTTCCCTAGTGTCAGTCCATAAGCACACTGGTGCACGATACAGGAGAAGAGTCAGCATGGACCCAATGGCACTAGGCACAACTATACAGAAGTAGAAGGATCGTGTTTGGAAGCAAGTGCTTTAATGAATGTTGTCCGTAATAACATATCTATGTATTTTCATTCATAAATGACCCGTATTGGGGTTTTTTTGTCCTGAACCTCTATACATAGTCCTATGGGCTCGTATACATCCGCAAATATTTGCACAAAATTGTATCACTCTAAATGCTATTTACAAAGATACTTGTACCAATATAGGCTTCTCTACTCTTGCACCCAAAAGTAGCGACATTTCACCGGTGAAAAACTCACATAAAAATTGTCGCATGTCAAAATTATTCGGACACCCGTTGACTTTAATGCATTTTGGCCAAATAGTCACATGTTTAAAAATTGTCACTCACGTCAAAATTATTTTTACGCCCATTGACTTCAATGCATTTCGCAAATTTTTCGGCAAAGCGAAATGGCACAGATTAGCCCATCGCTATTCATCAATGAGCCCTATGATATATTTTAACAATTTGTTTAAAAGTTACATAATTTAGCCCAAATTATAATAATTTTAATCATATATCATGTTCTAGTTGGTCCTAACTTCACAAAAAACAAAATGTATGTGGGTAGATGCCCTAGTGGCTACAGGTATGGTCTGCAGTGATGAGCAAAGTTTTTGCAGTGAAAAAGACCCCCATAGACTAAAATGGGTGAAAGAAATTGATGCTCATTAAAAAAAAAAAAAAGTCTAACATTGACTTAAAAGCATTTGACAAATTTTTCACTGTTTTTTGCAAATTTTTAGCGAATCAAAACGGGTCTGATTAGCCCATCACTAATGGTCTGGCATCATTTGCCATCACAGCAATGGCTGACAAATGATAAAGAAGTTCTGTTTGCATCTAGGGCTTGGCTTTGGGTCAGACTCACCATACCTTTTTAAGCAGAACCGTTTTGATAATTTTTTTTAATTCTGTAAAACCAATTTTTAGTGTGTGATTTAGAACCATTATCAAAAAAAATATTAATAAGCCAAGTAATTGACGATAATTGGTCAAGGCCAAGGCTAATGCCTCCATGATATTTAGAGCACAAGTCTTTGGCTTTTTTTGTATTAATTCTTTCCAGGGGTCCCAAAGTATTCGTGCTGAGATGAAACCGATAGACCGTTTTACAACTTCCATATCTCTGCTGTCCTCGTCAGTTTTGGCAAGCTAATTTACTGTTGCTTTTTATAGGGGAGACTGTTCAGCTGAGCCTGGTCTCATACGCGCTCTGTGATGTATTGTCTCCAGCAGTTCCTTATATGTTTGTCAGTCTATAAAGAATTCTGCCTTGATGAAATATGCAGAAAGCTGTGTTGGCACACCTGCCATGAGAAATGTATTTGACTGCTGGTGATGCATGCATAGAAATCTAGATATTTATTTTATAAACTTTATTTTTTTTAAAAAAAATATGTTAACCAAATGTTTCAACTATAGGACTGAAAGTGCGCTGAGAAGATCCAGTGCTCAGGGATGAATGTTCTTCACACCTCCATCCCATTACATAGGTGTAGCTTCTTGAGGTTTATGAAGACAATTCTAGTGCCTATCACCATACTTTGACACGAGTGCTTGGGTTATCTTTGAGGTCTCTCATAATGCAAGCAATTGGCTTTCCCTTATCTCTCTCTAGTCTGAGGAAGTGTTAGAGATTGCTCTCGGGCTCAATTACACTGAAAAGCCCATAATCGGCATGTCCTGTGTGTGTGTGTAGCTTTGTGTGCAAGGAAGTTATTGGCTGATATGGAGCTTGTTGCAATTGATTTTTTGTTGCTTTTTTATGGTGGGTTTATTTGCCTAACCCAAGGGATTTTTAATACAAGAATTTTCTTTGTAAATCTGCAAATATATTAAAAAATAAATAAATAATCAGTTTATTGCCAGGGGCTCTGCTCTATTAACCATGGGTGTCACCAGTAAACATATTGGAAAAAGAGAAACTTGCAAATATAAGAGAAATTGTATTTTCGTAGCAGTACCTTTGCTTCTACAGTGTTAATTCTAAAGCCCACGACATAAGTTTAATGCATACTGGAAAAGTTGTTTAGCCTCACTTTTCCTTTCATGATGTGAAAACCAATTTTTGGGTACAGATGCCCTTTTAATATGCATATACTGTAATAGCTTATGTTCTAGTAGAATGGCTAGAGCTGAGTTACTGAGCAGTGGGCTTGACATTCATAAAACAGTTGATGATTAATTAGCTGGAGTCTGTCTAGCCACGCTGTTGAGATGACTGCTTTGCAACTCCGCTATCTTATCACAGGAAGTATTGCGGAAAGGAGCTCTTTGTCCCACCCCTATAACTTGGCTCCCCTTGTCCTTCTCTTATTACTTTGCCTCTTTCTCTTCTGAACACATTGAAACTTTGTAAAGTCTACAATGGAGAGTGCTGCCTCTGCTCGGAACCCATGGCACATTTATAGGTTTCCTTATCGATGATGTACCACAGAAATTGTAGTTTTTTAGAAAGTTTATTACAGGGATTCCAGTGTTTCTCCTAATATAGGAGGTGTGGAAATTAGGGATGCACCGAATCCACTATTTTGGATTCGGCCGAACCCCCGAATCCTTCGTGAAAGATTCGGCCGAATACCGAACCGAATCCGAACCCTAATTTGCATATGCAAATTAGGGGTTGAAAGGGGAAAATATTTTTTACTTCCTTGTTTTGTGACAAAAAGTCACGCGATTTCCCTCCCCGCCCCTAATTTGCATATGCAAATTAGGATTCGGTTCGAATCCTGCTGAAAAAGGCAGAATCCTGGATTTGGTGCATCCCTAGTGGAAATAGTGATAATGTTGTGATGGTTATACTGCTAATGAAGCAGCACAGTCATTTGGCAATTGCTGGCCACTATACAGTAAATATCATTAGGAATGGGCGAATTTTTCCGCCTTGTTTTGCCGCAAAAATAATGGCCATAGACTTGTATGGCATTGTGCGTCAAAAAAAAAGAAGCGCATCAAAACAATAGACTTTAATGGGTGTCCGTGACATTTGGCAAAAAGAAACGGGTCAAATTCGCCCATCCCTAAATATCATCAAAGGCACAGCAATGAGTGATCACTTTGGATTAGTCTGGCACAGTTAAAATAATTAAAGCACATCTGACTGTACTGATTCGACTAATGAAAGGGTATTAGTTTTACCCCCCAATTATTGAGTATTAGGTTGATTTGGGGCAAATTATTTGTACAAGTACGGGAACTGTTATCCAGAGTATTCAGGACCTGAGGTTTTACCTTGTCTAGTAGAAAATCATTTAAATATTAAATAAACCCAAAAAGGCTGGTTTTGCTTCCAATAACAATTAATTATACCTTAGTTTGGATCAAGTACAGGTATGGGACCTATCATCCAGAATACTTGGAACCTGGGCTTTCTGGAAAATGGATCTTTCTGTAATTTGGATCTTCATGCCTTAACTATACTTGAAAATCATGTAAATATTTAATAAACCCAATAAGCTAATTCTACTTCTAATAAGGATTAATTATATCTTAGTTTGGATCAATACAAGCTACTGTTTTATTAATACAGAGAAAAAAGATTTTTTTTTTTATATTTTTTTAAATCAGGATTATTTGGATAAAATGGAGTCTATAGGAGACAACCTTTCTGTAATTTGGAGCTTTCTGGATAACAGATCCCATACCTCTACAAGCTACTATTATTACAGAGAAAAATGTGGATTATTTGGATAAAATGGAGCCTATGAGAGACAAACTTCCTGTTATTTGGAGTTTTTTTTGGATAACGGGTTTCTATATTACAGGTCACAGACCTTCATGTGTCTAGTTTAAATGCTAAATTAGGCAAATTAAATAATTTTAAAATGGTGCCTTTACAATATTCTACAAGGCCTTAGACGCAGGTAGAGGTAACCTTGTGGGAAAAGAGGATATCTATTACTATAGATAGGGTGTCTCAACCTGTTATTGGTATCTAGAAATGTGGGAATAGGCCGGGGATAACCCTTATGTGTAGGCCTACTTCCTTTATATTTGCAACCCTATGTAAAAGTATAACATTATATTGAATTCAATCTTGTTTATTAATATGTGTTTGTTGGTGCAAATAAAGACATTATAAAAAAAAAATGGCGCCTTTACTAATACAGCCACAATTGTGGTCACGCAAAAATGGGCTGTGTGTGTTCACAATGAGCCCTAAAGTAGTGTCATAAAATAACACATAGAGGCAGTGATAGTAAAAAATGTAATGCATTAGTTTATTTGTTGTGTCTTAATATTAAACTTAAAGGGATCCTGTCATCAGAAAACATGTTTTTTCAAAATGCATAGTGCTGCTCCAGCAGAATTCTGCACTGAAATCCATTTCTCAAAAGAGTAAACAGATTTTTTTATATTCAATTTTGAAATCTGACATGGGGCTAGACATTTTGTCAATTTCCCAGCTGCCCCTGGTCATGTGACTTGTGCCTGCACTTTAGGAGAGAAATGCTTTCTGGCAGGCTGCTGTTTTTCCTTCTCAGTGTAACTGAATGTGTCTCAGTGGAACATGGGTTACTATTGAGTGTTGTTCTTAGATCTACCAGGCAGCTGTTATCTTGTTTTAGGGAGCTGTTATCTGGTTACCTTCCCATTGTTCTTTTGTTTGGCTGCTGGGGGGGAGGGGGGTGTGATATCACTCCAACTTGCAGTAAAGAGTGATTGAAGTTTATCAGAGCACAAGTCACATTACTTGGCCACTAGACTGAACCAGCAGACTGAGGAACAGTTTCTTTCCTAGAGCTGTCTCCATTCTGAACTCTGCACCTTACTGACTCCTTTAAACCCCCCACCTTACACTATCCCCATTACCATTGCACATTCAATATTGTACTTCAGCAACCTGTACATTTGTTCATCTGCTTGTAACTACTGATTATAGTTACTACAAACTGTATATTATGTTCATATGACTGTAATCACCTTGTAAATATTATTATTTGTAAACATTCTTGTACATACCAATTATAATTTATACCTTATCCTGCACTTACTGCTTATTGCACTACTGGTTAGACCTAAACTGCATTTCGTTGCCTTGTACTTGTACTTGTGTAATGACAATAAAGTTGAATCTAATCTAATCTAATCTTGGGGCAGCTGGGAAATTGTCTAGCCCCATGTCAGATTTCAAAATTGAATATAAAAGAATCTGTTTGCTCTTTTGAGAAATGGATTTCAGCTCAGAATTCTGCTGGAGCAGCAGAATTCTTCAAGGGAAAAAAATTATTTTGGAAGCTTAGTATAATATTCCAGGTTGTGACTTTAATGTGCGGTTTTCATCATCATGGAGACTTTATCTGAACTGTTCTGCTGTCAAAGGGAAATACATTTATTCCAAAGTAAATTTGGGTTAATTTTAGGTACGTGGTAAAATCTCTCTGTAGTGGGCAAAGGACGTTTATGCAGCTAGCATTAAGTTCTGGTAGTTTGCATATACTTTGTTCATGAACACTACTGTACATTAATATTTTAAATTCTCAGTGTAGTTGTAATTTTCCTTGTAAAAGCCAGGCGTCGGTATAAAAGAGCTTAAGTTCACCTGAAAAGCCACCAGGTCTCCAGGACACATCACTTTTAGGGTATTTGTACATGGGACATTTTGTCACCCTGACTTAATCACCTTCCGCACAGGGGACAAAACATCCAAAATGTAGTTCATATGCTTGATATCAGACTGAAAAAGCTAATGGCCAAAGCCCTTGGCTTGAAATTACTGTAGACACAATTAGTCTAAAGATGTTACTCATGCCAAAAACCAAGCAAATCACAAAATACCATCACAATCTCTGTTTCCTCATAAGTTTTCACAGACTGATCCAATCCAAGGTGGATTTTCTGAATTCAACATTGGGTTTTGTCGCTTTGCACTGGGTTCTTTCCACTGGGTTCTTTCCATAGCCAATAAGCCTAAAGTTATGTTAATTGGCTTCTGATGACTGACCATAATGAGTTGTCGTGCCAGTGGCAGGTGAATTAAATTGTCTGCTTTTTTAGGGAGAGGTTTGGCAAAGGATTAAACAACTTGTTTAAGTGCTGGCGTACATGTTGTCACAGTTTTAATAATGGATAATAATATGACAGTAGGAATGTCTAGCTGATTGAGATCTAGGTGGCCATTATTGCCTGATCACAAATGTCAACCTCAACTGTCCAGTTTCAATAGATCTGTGTAACACAGCAGGAATTTTGGGAAGAACTTAAAGTTTCACTGTTGGCTTCACTATTTCATTGATTGGTGTCTCTGGTTGTAGTCAGAAGTTCTATTGTGTATATGGGCCAATAATAACTACCAACCCTGCCCCTGTGTTCCTTTAACTAAAGGAATCCCAATTAGTAAATGGTGTTTGAAAAACACACTGTAGCTTCAGTCCTCTCATCCTGCTTCAAACCTTCACACCTCCTTCTAAGTCTAGTGCTTATTACCTTTCACAAGGGAAAGAATTATTGTATTAAAAGCCTGTATGGTTGGCAGATGCCTAAAAGGAACCATAGACTGTGACCTCTCTGGAATTTATTAGGGGATATTCATCATTTCCATGTGGTCAGCTCTACAATAAACGGAACAACTCATAAGTACCACCCACTTACCAAACTTTTTTTTTCATTTGCATTTTCTTGCTCCAAAATAATAATTCTGGGAAATGATACAGTAGTTCTGATAATTGCATGTGCTGGTTTTACTTGGGCTAATAATGCAACCGTTTTCTTTCTTAATATGCCAAATGTGGTTTTTCTTGTTTCAGATATTTGTTTTTCTTGCTTTGCTTTTCAAGACTTATTTGAACTATAGTAACAAAGAAGGTCCAGTTCCTATCTAATTCGCATAGATTTGAAAGGTATATACCTTCTGTTATCCAGAATTCTTGGAAACTGGGGTCTTTCCTTAAATTGCTTTGTCTATAGGTGCTTCCAGTAAGGATTATTTATATATTAGCTGGAATCTAAGGGTACTGTTCTATTACTACAGAGAAAATGAAGATACTCACAGCTACTACTAGAAGCAACTTGTTGTGGCTACAAAATGCCAAAAATATTCTGCCATAGACAATAATGAGAATTGTCTCTGCTAAAACAAAAATAATGTCTTCGCAAAGCCAATTATCATTATTGTCTACTTTGTAGCCCTAACAAGTAGCGGGTTACTAGTAACTCTGTGTGTCTTCAACCGAAATTTTTTGTAATAAAATTGGAATTATGTTATTAAAATGGAGACTATCGGAGATGGCCCTCCTGTAATTCAGAGCTTTCTAGATGATGAGTTTCTGGTTATGGATCCCACATGTCCATTCTGCTTCCTTAGCAAGAAATAGTTACCGTTCTTAAAAGATCTTAAACTGCCATTATCTCGTCAACCATGTTTTCCACCTCTGGGATGATGGGAGTTTTGTAGTTTAGTCTCTTAGCAGAGACAGAAGCGAAGATTCTGGGAGATTAATTGCCTCTTATTCGGGCGACTAATCTCCCTTAAAAGCCTTCCCGCTGGCAATAATCTAAATTGCCTTCAGAAAACTAAGCGCTCAGAGTGCCATCCCGTCTGCGCTCTAGATTCTAGCCAGCAGGATGGCTTTTCGGGGAGATTAAGTCGCCTGAAGAAGTGGCGATTAGTCGCCGGGTGACAATCTCCCCTAATCTTCGTGTCTGTCTCTGCCCTAATGTGTGATCTCAGCATCTGTCTCTGCCCTAATGTGTGATCCCAGCGTCTGTCTCTGCCTTAATGTGTGATCTCAGCATCTGTCTCTGCCCTAATGTGTGATCTCAAGCAAGTGACCTTCCTTTGAATATTAGTGTCAACTCTTATTATGATGGAGATGTTTATCAACTAAATTATTATGATCATTTTTAATTTATTTTGTGCTGACAATTTTATACAACGCTTTGCTTTTTTCAGGGATTGCTCATCATTTGCATAAGGTCCCTGCCCCAAATTGAAATTTAATGAATACAAACTTGAGTCAGTTTTGTCAGGGACCAATAAACCTAAGTGAGTGTTTTTGGAGTGTGATAAGAAGGCCAGATAGACCTACAAACTCAGAATCCTGAAGAAGCAAAGGCAACAAGTTAATCCTTGAGCCACCTTGCCACACCTACTCCATCATTTCTACCTTGATGTCTACAAAGAACTACTTTTCACTCAGGGCTGGTTTCAGGTCAAGTCATAGATGGCATTTCTAGTCTTATTTTCACCATAGTAACATAGTTGGATTGAAAAAAAAAACCATGTCCCTCAAGTTCACCCTTTTAACTCTATATATAACCTGCCTAACTGCTAGTTGATCCAGAGGAAGGCATAATAACCCCATTTGAAAACCTCTCCAATTTGCCTCATAGGGGGAAAATTCCTTCCTGCCTCCAAAATCTATCCAGTCCGCAGATTAACTTGTACCCTGTATTCCCTCACTTGCTAAAAAGCCAGCCATCCAACCCCTTCTTAAAGCTATCTAATGTATCAGCCCGTACCACTTATTCAGAGAGAGAATTCCACATCTTCATAGCTCTCACTTTAAAAAAACACATATGCAAAGATTCTGCAGGCCTATAGGGTCGGGCCAAATAAGGGCTTCATTGTCTGTTAATGCAGTTCCTACCCAATGGAATTTTTATACCCCTTAGACTGATTGATTTTAAGACCGGTATGGACTGGGCAGACATACAGTCATGGCCAATAAGCTGCTGGCTTATCTCCTTTTATTGATCCATGTATGGGTATATTAATTTGGGACCCTTTCATAGGACCTTTCATTTGTTAAATTAAATACTGTACTTATCCTCAGCTAAAAAAAGATTGTATGTGAGAATAGTTGTTTCTTTGCCAGTGTGCAACTTCATGCGAAACTGTATTGTCTATAAAAGCCACTTCTCACACTAATCGGATGCCAATATAGAGATGACTTTTTCACCTGATCATATCCTCTGTGCTGACCTAGCCGTTGAACGTGCGTGGGAAGTGTTGCAATTACACTTTCCTATAATGATGAGATAGTGCTGAGGTTCAGACCACAAAAGAGTGTAAGGTGCTAGAACCCAACCTTTTTACTATTCTGAATCGGACGTTGTCATTTATGACTGTTTCTTCGCTTTTGCTTCTGTTTTTCAACTTCACTTTTGCATTTCCTGCATGTTGACCGTTCTCACCGTAGCTCAATCCAGCTAATCATCATCAGATGTCATGGGGGGTCTTTATCTCTGTTTTTGTTTTTAGCTGTCATAGTGGGGAATTATTATCCTTGCACTTCAGACATTATTTTCTTATTAAAGGGCAAAAGCTGGGGCATACGTTTAGTATTACAGTCCTTACTTTCAGCACACATCAGACTATCCCAGATTGTAATCTAAGGGGGTTATCAAACTATGAAAATCCGAACCTCGAATAATTCATAATTTTCGGAGCAAATAAAAATATATTTACTAGATTTATTAAAGTCCGATGGTCTAAAAACTCTGAATCTGAAACCCCGGCATCTAAAAGCTCTCGAGGTTCTGTATAAGTCAATGGGGAAGGTCCCAGTGTCTGCGCTGATGTCCATACTGATATTCAATGATTTCGAGATTCGGCGCAAAAAACTCAGAAAAAGTCGTCGTTTTTGCTGAAAACTACGAACAATTTGGAGTTTTCGGAGAAAGCTCTAAAATTTTCGGAGTTTTGCCCGGCCCTATTTTTTCCAAGCTTTTTTCTTCATAAATAAGGTATATTCGGGAATTTGGAGTTGGAAATTAGAAATACTTGGACCTAAATTTGGACGTTGATCAATAACCGCCTAAATGTCCCATGTTGTTTGGCCATCCAAGATGTCTGTGATTTCTACTGTTTGGTGTATGATGTTAATCTATGTTAGTGATTGTACTGGCATGTCTAGGGTTCATTTACTCATTATCAATTTTCTGTAGTAATCATTTGTGCACATCTTGGGTGTGTAAAATGGGTGTTGATGTAGGTGCCCCTTCTTTCTATTTTTCAAATGTTGGGAGTAGTGATGGGATAATTTATTCCCGCGTTTTACGGGCGGTGAATAATTCACGAAATTGGCAAAAAAATTAGCCAGGGACAATTCCAACGCCAGTGACAATTTCGCCACCGGCGACCAATGCACGTCCATTGACTTTAATGCAATGGACAAAATAGACGCACATCAAATTGTCACTGGCACCGGAATTGTCACCATCATCGATTTTGACATCCTGCAAATTGACGCTGGCATCAAAATTTGCATTTCGCGAGAAATTCGCTAATTTTTGGGCGAAACGGGACAAATTCGCCCATCACTAGTTGGGAGGTATGCATAGGCATCCACCCTCCTTCCTATTAATTACATTTGGTTTGTCGAATGCAAATACATAGCGTTCTTAATATCCTTATGTTCTCTACTGGACCTTCTTGCCCTTCAAAGCTTTCACCGCTTTCTTTTGTAAGTGCAAATTAGCATTGGATAACAATGAAGAAATATGTGTTGCGACTGGAAACAATCCATTTATTGTCAGGCGCTTACATTTTGCCATATAGATAATGATCATTGTATATGTAAAGTGTAGCTGAACACCCCTTGGCTATAATGTATTGAGATATGAATGGACTTTTCTAATAAAAATGTAAATGATGTGCTAGTAAAAGCGTTGTTAACAGAGCCTTATTCTTTCTTTTTTCTTGCATTTATAGGAAGTCGTTTGAGCCAAAAAGTATATGATGGGAAACAGAATAGTGATTTTATAATCGTTATTAAAGAGCAAAGATTGCTTAAAATTCTATTTTGTACAATACTTTTATATGTTAAAGTTTCCATTTCCTTCACTGATTATAGGATTAAAAACAAATATATTTTCCATCAAGTGAAGGAAACCATTTCACAATATTTGTTCTTGCTCTACCAATACTGATGAGAGAATCTGTCCCGTTTCGCTTCAGCAAAAAGCTGAAAAAAAACTTGTGAAACTACAAAAAAATTCAAGAAACACACTGAAGTCCAAAAAATGTTTACGTGCAACAATTTTTGCTCACTCCAAATGCGTTTAAGTCAATGGGCGTTTTTTCTTATGGCGACTTTTTTTGTCTCTGCAACAATTTTGTAGTGGAAACTCTTTGTAACGCCGTATCTTTGTGGTGAATTTTGCCACCGTTTCGTGAAAATTCGCAGGTGGCGAAGTATGGAGTTTCGCTGCTAATCCATGCCTAGAGGATAAATTTGAATTTGAGAAACGCAATGAAGTCAATGGGCATCAAAATTATTTAGACACATCGATTTCGATGCCCCAGCAACGATTTTTTTTTTCAAAACTCATCAGTTAATAGTGCTACTCCAGCAGAATTCTGCACTGAAATCCATTTCTCAAAAGAACAAACACATTTTTTGATATTCAAATTTTGAAATCTGACATGGGGCTAGACATTTTGTCAATTTCCTAGCTGCCCCTGGTCATGTGACTTGTGCCTGCACTTTAGGAAAGAAATGCTTTCTGGCAGGCTGCTGTTTTTCCTTCTCAATGTAACTGAATGTGTCTCAGTGAGACATGGGTTTTTACTATTGAGTGCTGTTCTTAGATCTACCAGGCAGCTGTTATCTTGTGTAGGGAGCTGCTATCTGGTTACCTTCCCATTGTTCTTTTGTTTGGCTGCTGGGGGGGAAAGGGAGGGGGGTGATATCACTCCAACTTGCAGTACAGCAGTAAGGAGTGATTGAAGTTTATCAGAGCACAAGTCACATGACCTGGGGCAGCTGGGAAATTGACAATATGTCTAGCCCCATGTCAGATTTCAAAATTGAATATAAAAGAATCTGTTTGCTCTTTTTAGAAATGGATTTCAGCGCAGAATTCTGCTGGAGCAGCACTATTAACTGATTCATTTTGAAAAACATTTTTTTCCCATGACAGTATCCCTTTAAGGTCAATGGGCGTCCGATTAATTTTGACACACGTCCATTTTTATGCACGCAACTTTTCTGATGCGCGGCCAAATTTTTTTGACTGCTAATTTTATCTGCAGTTTTGCAAATTTATTCAGCAAATATACACCAAATTCTCACCTGGTGAATTTATTTGCCCATCACTATCCATTGTATATGGGAATTCCTATGCCGCACTTGGTTGTATCTAGCACACTGTAAAGGCTATGGTAAAATGGAGTGGAATCTCTCCACTATTGAGGGTTTTATTTACATGGCTGTGTGGTCTTTGTTCTTTCATAAGTCATGGCTGACTATCCACACTTCAAACAGATGGGCGCTGTGTTGTTTCCATTCTGATTCTGACATGCAGCTTCCTGTGTTTCAGAGGATCATGGGGGTTGTAGTTCATTTGCGACAGGAATTCAGATTTTCTAGTGGCTTCAATAATAGTGGCAGAACTTGCAATAAGTCTTAACGACAAACATGTTCTGCTTTATATTGTCCTTTTTCCATTTGAAGCATGAAAAATGTAATGCCTTCCCTACAAGGAAAGCTGCTTGTACGAATCATATTTATCAACCTATAAATACTAGTGAGTGTGTTTTTCCTTCTTTGCATGTACTTTATGATCCTGGCAGATCCCCAAGATTTAAATTAAATTTCCTTTGTATGGCAAAGAGCAAAGTGAGGGTTTTTGGCATCATACCATCTTATTATAAACAATCAAAAGAGTTAGAAATCTTTTATCAAAAAGCTAAGAGTTAAGATTCATTAAAAAATAGCAGTAACATACATTATTGGATTTTCCCAGAGAATAGCTATGGGGGAGTTAGGCTGCACAAAGTGCAAAAGAAGAAAAAATTGGTATTTTAATCAAACATAATTTCTAGATAGATCCCATGTGTTGCACAAGATTGGCCTTTAGTCTCTCCAATAGTCAGGCAATATTAACATACAGTATAGCCAGTTGCGTAGGGTACTCTGTCTACCATAATTTAGCTTAACAAAGAAATACAGAAATGCTATATTGTAAAAGAAGGATGGTCATTTAATAGTCTCTGGGAAGGGAGTGTGACTGTGGGATAGCAGGTATAGTAGGGAGAGATGGTGCCTATAGTAACAGTGGATAATAGTCTCTGGGAAGGGAGTGTTGCTGTGGGATAGCAGGTATAGTAGGGAGAGATGGTGCCTATAGTAACAGTGGATAATAGTCTCTGGGAAGGGACTGTGACTGTGGGATAGCAGGTATAGTAGGGAGAGATGGTGTCTATAGTAACAGTGGATAATAGTCTCTGGGAAGGGAGTGTGAATGTGGGATAGCCGGTATAGTAGGGAGAGATGGTGTCTATAGTAACAGTGGATAATAGTCTCTGGGAAGGGAGTGTGACTGTGGGATAACAGGTATAGTAGGGAGAGATGGTGCCTATAGTAACAGTGGGATAATAGTCTCTGGGAAGGGAGTGTGACTGTGGGATAGCAGGTATAGTAGGGAGAGATGGTGCCTATAGTAACAGTGGGATAATAGTCTCTGGGAAGGGAGTGTGACTGTGGGATAGCAGGTATAGTAGGGAGAGATGGTGCCTATAGTAACAGTGGGATAATAGTCTATGGGAAGGGAGTGTGACTGTGGGATAGCAGGTATAGTAGGGAGAGATGGTGTCTATAGTAACAGTGGATAATAGTCTCTGGGAAGGGAGTGTGACTGTGGGATAGCAGGTACAGTAGGGAGAGATGGTGTCTATAGTAACAGTGGATAATAGTCTCTGGGAAAGGAGTGTGACTGTGGGATAACAGGTATAGTAGGGAGAGATGGTGCCTATAGTAACAGTGGATAATAGTCTCTGGGAAGGGAGTGTGACTGTGGGATAGCAGGTATAGTAGGGAGAGATGGTCCCTATAGTAGCAGCGAGATAATAGTCTGTGGGGAGGGAGTGTGACTGTGGAATAGCAGGTAAGTTTATTTTCATTTCCTATGTGGGTTTACCCCCCTGTAAACGTGCAACTATCTCTCATGAAGCAGTTAGGAACAAAAGCAGAGGAGGATTTATTAAAAATGTAATTCCGCCTTCATTAGATACAGTAAAAGGAATCTGCAGACTATTCTGTCTTGAAGGGCACATTTAGTCTTGCTGGCAGCCTAATGCTCAAGAATGCAGTATGTGTTAACCTATTATCATATCATTTTATGTTGGTGGGACAGTCTTGATGTGAATGAAGCATTTATTCTTTGTTTGCATTGAGAACAAAGATGCATTGGTTTGTTGGTTGAAAATCTTTGCTAGTTTGTACAAGTATATTCCGCATGCTCAAATATCAACACAGGGCAACTGGAAGAAGAGATGTTATTCCAGGCACCAGGCCCTAATAAATAAGCTATATCTGAGATACTTCATGGGTTGGCATCATTTTTATCTCTTTGTATAATAAATAAAAGGGTTCATTATTTTTCTTCTGAATGACTATGTATTTTTAAGGTAATGACGCATGGACTTCTCTGGGCATTTTGAGCTCTACGGTGCCAAAAACAGCCCAGTGTGCGATTACCTTTATGGATTAGCAGAATTATTTTTAATTATTTGATAGTATTGGAATATGTATATATTTACCCCAAGACTGTGTTGTCAAACTATTTAATGTAAAACACTGATTAACAGCTATAGCAGTAACTCACAATGGTGACTGGACATCTTGGAACTACTTCCTTGGTTCGGTGGAGGTATCTCAGTTAAGGCAACAGACCTGGAGTTGAGAACCCCTGAGACAGATCTGTGTATTTCGAGTTCATCCTCTAAAATCATGATATAATTCTCATATTTCAAGGAGTCCATAAAGGACTCTTGAAGAGCTAGACATCCCATCCTTTTGCACCTGAAAGCCCTATTCATATGTTAAATGTGATAGGCCTGCTGCATGCCCTGTTGGAGAGCACAGTTATATCTTTGTGCTTCTAAAGCTTAAGGTGGCCATGCATGGGCAAGTTAAAGCTGCTGACTTGGCCCTCTCCAGACTGGGTTGCCAGCATTGTAGGGGCCCTTCACAAAGAGTGGGCAAGGCCAACATCAGATCACAGATAGAGTATACAGATTCCAGTAGGATGAGGAATAAATCAATGCACTCAGCTGTTTTTTTTCTGCCCAATAGATACATGGCCAATGTATGACCAGATACCATTTGTGAAGTCTCATCACAGTCAAGCCACCAACTCCGTCTAGAGGGACTCCGTCTAATAAGCCTGTGTATAACTACCTTAGGTTTTGAACAATCTCATTTGGTCCAGCATGTGGGGAGCCAAACCAGGCAGTGCTTTGCATGTTTGGCCAAATGTGCACATTTCAAAGTATATGGGCCTACTTTACCACCAAGCCAAAAATGAGCCCCTGCTTATTGGCCATCGTGAGCAACATCATAGGTCAAAGCAAGCAATGTATTGCTCATGAGCCATCAGTCTTCCCAATGGCTCCAATAACTAACTCAGCTGAGTTCAAAGCAGGCAGTCTACAGGCTTGCAAATATTTGAGGTCTTCTGTTACTTAACTCTGATATCTATGTTGTTAAACCTGATTAAGCTTTTAGAGAAAGCTCATTAACTATTGATTTATCCTTTTTAATAACAATCTTCAGTTTTAATTGAAGCAGCACTCTCTGGAAATCAAAAGTCTAAAAGGAGCTCTCCTTTGAAACCCCATACGCTCTAACAGCTAGTGGACCCAGATCTCTCTATTAGAAAAGCTCATTGATCTGAGCGTCAATAAGGCTGCTAATGTATTCTGAAGGAGCAATGTTTAAAGATTTGAAGAGGAGATGTTTTTCATTTTCATTTGCAGCAAACCACAGAATGATTTACATTATTTCGCAAGACATGTTTGAGGAGAGTTCTGAATGGGATTTAGAAGTAAGGCTTTTTACAGGACAAAATAATTGGCAAAAATAAGAAATTGGAGTGGAATTATAATAGAGCCCGGCAATATAACTTCTATGTAACTGTAAAGTGCCAAGTGCAGTAGTGGAATGCATATCACATCCAACTATTATATTATAATATATTTTCCCAGAATTCCAACATTGTAGCAGTAGATATTTACCTATTAAAGGCGATGTCCAGGAGGTTTTTTTGGCCACAATACTTAAAACTTCCCAGCAATGTCCCATTACACCCCACTATGTCCAGATTGTGCCCAATTGGTCCCAGACCACTGCCCCAGTCGGGGAGACTCCTTAACTGACATACACTATACCTGAAAGTGTCCTATTTTCGTTTATTCTGTATCTCTGATAAATACTAAACACATACTTTTATAGTAAATATATAAAAGCCATTCCTACCATAAAGCATAAACGTCTAACGATATCGATGGTCCATCTGAGCCATAACTGAGACTTGTGATTTATAAAATTGGAAATCTGTTTCCTTTATGAATCTGCGGGTTCTCTATAAGGGTATAATCGGATTTGGCCTATGTAATGAATGTCTTGTGTAGCCCAATATCAAGGCTAAAGGGTTCAAAAGCTAAACACAACCTTCTCATTCTCTGACTCCCTGTAGGCCTTGGCCAAATTCCTTGAGTGCACTTTTGCACAGCTGCTTCCATGTGTCAGTAGAAAGTCCAAGTGTTTTTCCTACAGAAACCTTGAACGTGTTTTTTTTTTTTTCCAGATGTAGGATATCCCTGAGGAAGAGAACTTCCTTGGTCCATATGATTAATGGCCCATGTTAGGAAGCTTCTCCTCAATATAAAACTGACACATATGGAAGCTGTTTAGATCCTTTTCTTGGTGTGATAACAATTTCCATAGATGGCCGCCACACAGGAGAACACTAAAAACTCAATCGGCGTTTTAGCATCTTGTCAGAGGTTGTTTTCCCTCTCAGAGCCTCTTTGAAATCCTCAGCAAAGTGGCAGACCCCACTTTATGGGCCAATTAGTGAGGATTCCCGTTACACTGCTCCGACACATTCCATTTGTTCAGACCCTCTGCTTACAGATGCTCTCCCTTTATTTCTTTTCTGCTCTCGCAAAGTACTTGATACTTAGGTGTGAGTGTTGGTATGTGCTTGAGGCATGCACTTCATTATACCCTGGGAAAGGATTGCAGGCTCTTGGGATCGCAGATGAGTCGGCAGCTATCACTCATTTCTGAACTGCAGAATAATCTGGGTAATTGGACCATAAGTGCCATGCACAAAGATTCTGCCTACATTCACTTTTTTTTATTTGCATTATAAAAACATAAAAAGGTTTACAGGCGTAGGATCCCGTAATGTTTTCTGGATAAGGGGTTTTTGTGAAGCAGCATTAAAAACACATTAAAACATTAAAGGGGATCTCCAACCAAAGAGTGCTTTTAGCATAATGAGATTTAATGCTTCTGAACTTTTCAGCTGTTCTTAGGGTTGCACTTGTTCTGCCCTCTTATATTGCCTCTTCCTGTGCTTAAAGGAGAAACAAACCCTTAATAAAAAAAACCTTTCATAGACCCCCCCCTCTCCCCCTAGCTGCCCTCCCTGGCAAATGTCACTAACTCTTTACCTACCCCTCAGAGCAGATTTTGTCCAGCAGAGTTCACAGGCACCATCTTCAGCCACTTCAGTAATTTTTGGAATGAGACCGGCACCTCTTCAATTTTCGTGAGTTTCGGTGCATGCGCAGTTGTGCCGCAACACTGGGAGGTTGCAGCTACGGAGTGGGGGAGGGCCTGGCCATCACATTTTTGCCATCTGGGTGGGGGGCCCAGAGGATGGTATGGGGGCCCGAAGCAGCAGCACCGGTGGGCCCCAGGACCCCCACCCCAGCGGCAAAGACGTGTTGGCCTGGCCCTCCTCCACTCCGCAGCTGCAACCTCCCTCCACCCCCCATGCTTAACTTTTTCCTGTTCATGGCCACAACCGAGGGCCAAGGGGCAACGCCTGGGGTTTTTTTTCCCGGTGTCCCGCCAGCATTTCCTGCCAAACTGAGGCTGAATAACACAGGGTGCTATTTGGCTTGACCCCCATGTCTTAGACCCCTGTGCCTACTAAGGGTCAGTCCACATGAGCAAATTCAGGGAGATTAGTCGCCCCAGCGACAAATCGCCTCTTCTTCGGGGTGACAATCTCCGCAAACTGCCTTCCCCCTGTCCTCCGCCGGCTAAAATGAAAACCGCCTGCGGTGATTCACACGTGGCGCCCGAAGTTTCCCACGAGATCTCCCCGAATCTGACCCTAAGGCTTGTGACACACTGCCAGATTCGGGGAAATTTAGTCGCCTGGCGACTAATCGCCTCTTCTTCTGGGCGACAATCTCCCCGAACTGCCTTTGCGTGTCTTCCCGTCCGGTATAATGAAAAGTCGCCTGCGATAAAGCACACGCAGCGCTTCATTTTCCGAAGTCGCCCGAAGTTTCCTCATGGACAGGCGACTTTTTATTATAGCGGACGGGAAGACACGCAAAGGCAGTTCGGGAAGATTCTAGCCTTATCTTATCCATTATATTAGTGGGGGGTCTGCGGTCAAAGAACAAGGTGCTCCATTGTCTAAGACAAATGAACATTCATGAATATTTAAATGCATCTCTGCCTTTGCACATTCTGTGATACAGGAATTTAATTTGCATTTTTAAATCTATTATGTGAGAAGAGTCACTTTTTAAAGGGGGAATTCACCTTAGAAATCATGTTTTAGGATGATGCAGGCAGTGTTGTTTGTGCTACATGTTCTTGTTTACATTTCTGTTCTGCACGTCACATGTGGAATTTTAATAGCTGACGGGTTGCTAGGGCTTAATTAATTTGATGGGTCAGCGACCCCAAAAAAGTTCCAGCCAAACATAAAGGTCAACTTCTCCTTTAAAGGGGTTGTTAATTTTTTTTTGTAGGTTTTGAGTTATTTAGCTTTTTATTCAGCAGCTCCCAGTTTCAGCAATCTGGTTGCTAGGATACAAATTACCCTAGCAACTATGCATTGATTAGAATAAGAGACTGAAATATGAAAAGGAGAAGCCTGAATTGAAAGATGAGTAATAAAAAGTAGAAATAACAATAAAGGCGTAGCTTTACAGAGCATTTATCAGTGACCCCCATTTGAAAGCTGGAAAGAGTCAGAAGAAGGCAAAAAATTCAAAAACTATAAAAAAAAGAAAAAAATGAAGGCTAGTTAAAGTGGCTCACCTTTCAGTTAACTTTTAGTATGTTATAGAATGGCCAGTTCTAAGCAACTTTTCAACTGGTCTTCATTATTTATTTATTTTATAGTTTTTGAATGATTTGCTTTTTTCTTCTGATTCTTTCCAGCTTTCAAATGGGGGTCACTGACCCCCATCTAAAAAACTCTTGTTCAAATCAGTGCATGGTTGCTAGGGTAATTTGTACCCTAGCAACCAGATTGCTGAAATATCAATTTGGAGAGCTGCTGCACAAAAAGCTAAATAACGCTCGCTCTCGCTCTCGCTCTCTCTCTCTCTCTCTCTCGCTCTCTCTCTCTCTCTCTCTCTCTCTCTCGCTCTCTCTCTCTCGCTCTCTCTCTCTCGCGCTCTCTTTCTCTCGCTCTCTCGCTCTCTCTCTCGCTCTCTCGTGCTCTCTCTCTCTTGCGCTCTCTCTCGCGTTCTCTCTCTCTCGCGTTCTCTCTCTCTCGCGCTCTCTCTCGCGCTCTCTCTCTCTCGCGCTCTCTCTCTCTCGCGCTCTCTCTCTCTCGCGCTCTCTCTCTCTTGCGATCTCTCTCTTGCGCTCTCTCTCTCTCTTGCGCTCTCTCTCTTGCGCTCTCTCTCTTGCGCTCTCTCTCTTGCGCTCTCTTGCGCTCTCTCTCTCTTGCGCTCTCTCTCTCTTGCGCTCTCTCTCTCTCTCTTGCGCGCGCTCTCTCTCTCTCTCTCTCTCTTGCGCTCTCTCTCTCTTGCGCTCTCTCTCTCTCTCTCTTGCGCTCTCTCTCTCTCTCTCTCTCTCTCTTGCGCTCTCTCTCTCTTGCGCTCTCTCTATATATCTAACTATGTCTATCTGTATACTTGTTGTATCCACGTATCTATCTACATTTATTACTTTCTCTGTCCAAAATTATTTGCCTACAAGATGAACCAAAATCCCCTCGTTTTATAGGAAAAAAAACAAGTGTCTTCCATTATTCGAGGCTCCTCCATTAAATAGTATTTTGTATAATAATTGTTTACACGGCGCTGCTTCAGTGACATTTAGGTGCATATTTTTCATATTTAACAACGGATTTGACATTCTGTGCGCTTGATAAATAGGTGTAATTAATTTGGCAAATAACCGAGGAAACTTTAGATATTGTTTTGTGAACTTCCCTAACTCGTGCCCTGCAAGTAAATGGTGATTGAAAGCAAATGATAAAGGAAGGCAAAGGTGTGCCTGTAGCCTCACCCTCTTCTCAGTGCTGCCCAGGGTGTAATAAGAGAGAGTGGGGCTCATTTATCAACACTGGGCAAATTTGCCCGTGGGTAGTTTCCTATAACAACCAATAAGTGATTAGCTTTTTTAAAGCCAGAACAAAGAGTGCAGCAATTTGATTGGTTGCCATGGGTTACTGCCCATGTGCAAAGTTGCCCAGTGTTGATAAATGACCAGTGTGTATAGTAAGGCAAAATAGTGTCTGAAGAAGGGATTGTAGTGGTTCTAGTAATGTGTGGTGTATCTGTGATGCTGAACTAATTGCAGCTGATTGATAGTGTATAATAAGGCACTGTGATGTCAGGGGAACTGATTGTAACTGAGGGATTGTATGTACAGTTGTGGGACCTGTTATCCAGAATGCTCAGGACCTGGAGGTTTCCGGATAATGGATATTTCCGTAATTTGGATCTTCATGTCTTGTCTACTAGAAAATCATTAAAATATATAAACATTAAATAAACCCAATAGGCTGGTTTTGCTTCCAATAAGGATTAATTATATCTTAGTTTGGATCAAGTACAAGCTACTGTTTTATTATTACAGAGAAAAAGGAAATCATTTTTAAAAACTTTGATTAAAGATATGGAACCTATCAGGCCCGGACTGGCAATCTGTGGGTTCTGGCAAATGCCAGAAGGGCTGCTGTAATGTCCCATAGAAAGTCACTATTTAGTGGGCTGGTGGAGGACTATTTGGGCCTCTGTGTACTTGAAATGCCAGGGCCTATTTTGACTCCCAGTCCGGACCCGGAACCTATTATCCAGAATGCTTGGAACCTGGGGCTTTCCGGATAACCGATCTTTCCGTAAATTGGATCTTAATACCTTAAGTCTACTAGAAAATCAGGCAAACCTTAAATAAACCCAATAGGCTGGTTTTACTCCCAATAAAGATTAATTATATCTTAGTTGTGATCAAGTACAAGCCACTGATTTATTATTACACAGAAAAGGGAAATCTGGTTTATTTGGATAAAATGGTGTCTATGTGAGATTCCAGAATTTGGAGCTTTCTGCATAAAGGATCCCATACCTGTATCTTAGTTCGGATCATGTACAGGGTACTGTTTTCATATTACAGAGAAAAACAATCAATAAGTTTGAAATATTTGGATAAAATGGAGTCTCTGGGAGATGGCCATTCCGTAATTCGGAGCTTTCCGGATAACAGGTTTCCGGATCACCGCTTCTATACCTATACAGAGTCTATGGAAGATGATCATCCCTTAATTTGGAACGTTCTTCATATTGGGTTTCCAGAGACCTTTATTAATGTAAGTGAAGATAGAAAAGCAACAAGGTGCCAAGGGATAGAACTATAACCGTGAAATGTACATGTATGGGATCTGTCATTGTGTTAATTAATGTTTACGTGATTTTCTAGTAGACTTAATGTATGAAGATCCAAATTACGGAAAAATCTGTTATCTGGAAAACCCCAGGTCCTGAACATTCTGGATAACAGGTCCCATACTTGTATATAGAAAGACAAGAAGGCTTGAGAAAGAAGCTGCAAAAATATAGACTAGTGATGGGCAAATTTGTCCTTTTTCGCTTCGTCGTGAAATTTGCTAAACTGACGAAAAATTCACATAACGGCGATTATGACGCCGGCGTCATTAAAGTCAATAGGCGTCTGTTTATTGTCGCCAGTGTCTAAATCGGTGACGACAACGAAACTGTCGTCGGCATCGAAAAAACGTTGCCTCGGGCGTCGAAATTGTGATGCCGGCGATGGACAAATTCGCCACGAATTTGCGCGTCTGGCGAATAAATTCGTCCATCACTAATATAGACGTTTGTTCCCCCAGTTATCGGCAGTTGTTTTCCTATATAATCCCACCCCTAACTATAGCTGCCACTGTTGGCTGTCAGGGGATGCTGGGAGATGTAGTTCAGTAACAGCTGGAATGCTGCAGATTGGATTCTATATCAAGGTGGAGAGTGTATCTTGGACCCCAGTGCATCTAGCCCTGACTCCTCTAATACAAGATCTTGCTCTAATGAGAGTATTTTAATGCACTAGTTCCTGGCTACACAGGCTCCCCATTATCCTGCAATCTGCTGTTTGTCCTGGGGGTAAGTGCACTGCTGCCAGCGCCTATATTGCTTTTTATACCGAGCGTATGACTTGGTCGGGGAAGGTTTCTGTCTAATGCGCTGATATTTACATAATACGTCTCTTTGAGAAATGATGCTGATAATCCTTCCAGGAAAAATAAATCGCCTTTTATAAAATGCACTTTTCACCTTATATCTTATCTGTAAACTCTGGCCAACATAAAGGGAAACTCAGCCTTCCACGCAAAAACAAGCAAAAAAAATGAAAAAAAATAGTTTTTTCATAATGAATATACGTTTTTTTTAGCATCTTTCCTATAAACATTAATAGGTTTCATTTATTTGTAATTGCACTGCAAACAAGTAGCTGGTTGTTTGGCACATGCAGTCAGGACCAGCAGTGCAGGGAAGAGTAACTGACAAACAACGGTGCAATTTTTGCGCCAGAAAATGATAATCTAAACTACTGGCTCTCCGTTACTTTCTATATTTATTGCATGGAAAGGGTTAACCAAGCACAAAGGCAACTGTAAAACAAGAAGCCCAATTGCAAAGTTTCCATCACCAAAAATTTGGTCAGGTTCACCCATCACCCACCACTGTTTTTTATTTTTTTTTCCACCGGCCCAGTCCGACCCTGTTCTTGTTTCTTCACCTATAGCAACCAATTGGCATGTAGCATTTACTGGTAAAAAAAAGCAAACACCCCATTGGTTGCTATGGGTTGCTGGACCTGAGATTAGGAATAAGTAATAAGGCTCAGTAATTGGTTAACCCTTTATAATACACAGGGATGGATTTCACCAAGCGATGCCCCAAAGTTGCATGGTCCTAGCGCCCACCTGTCTTTGTGCACACACAAATGCCGGAGCATTGGGGAGCTGTGCTTGCCCAGTGCTCCTTAGAGATGTAGCTGAGTGGCATGCCGCCCCTAAAATGTTGCTGCTCTTGGCAGTGGTGTAACTAGAATGTGTTGGGCCCCCTGCAAAAAAATGTTCAGAGTGGCCCATCGCACTTACATCCCCTACTCCCACCCACTGCCCGCCCACTCCCCACCCAGACTCTGCCCACTCCCCACCCAGACTCTGCCCACTCCCCACCCAGACTCTGCCCACTCCCCACCCAGACTCTGCCCACTCCCCACCCAGACTCTGCCCACTCCCCACCCAGACTCTGCCCACTCCCCACCCAGACTCTGCCCACTCCCCACCCAGACTCTGCCCACTCCCCACCCAGACTCTGCCCACTCCCCACCCAGACTCTGCCCACTCCCCACCCAGACTCTGCCCACTCCCCACCCAGACTCTGCCCACTCCCCACCCAGACTCTGCCCACTCCCCACCCAGACTCTGCCCACTCCCCACCCAGACTCTGCCCACTCCCCACCCAGACTCTGCCCACTCCCCACCCAGACTCTGCCCACTCCCCACCCAGACTCTGCCCACTCCCCACCCAGACTCTGCCCACTCCCCGCCCAGACTCCGCCCACTCCCCGCCCAGACTCCGCCCACTCCCCGCCCAGACTCCGCCCACTCCCCACCCAGACTCTGCCCACTCCCCACCCAGACTCTGCCCACTCCCCACCCAGACTCTGCCCACTCCCCACCCAGACTCTGCCCACTCCCCACCCAGACTCTGCCCTCTCCCCACCCAGACTCTGCCCTCTCCCCACCCAGACTCCGCCCACTCCCCACCCAGACCATGCCCACTATCTACTGCCGCAAGTAAGAGAGCTGCTGGGGAAGGGCAGTGCATTCTCGTTGGCTATAGAGGAAGCAGACCTGCTTTCTCTATAGTTACGCCACTAGCTCTTGGCTCGGGCCTTTGTGGCTTAGCCACAAATCTAGGCCTGATAATGCACCTAGAAATCTGTCTATTGTTGGAATATATTTCTATGTATAAAAGGCAATAATGGAGACCCACCCTAAACAGAACAGAGAGCCACTATTGGGCCAAACCACCAGTACCGAATTGTACACATGCCACCTGGGCTCACACTGCACCCAGACACGCTCTGTTCACTAATGGTCGCAATTTTTTACGACAGACTGCGGCACGATTACAATCGAATTCTGCGAGAGAAAGGTGCATTGTGGGTAACAACACGAGGGGTTCAACCCCATTTTTCTGCACTTTGCATCGGCTAAATAAATGATCCCTTATGTTTGCAACTTTATTGCTGCCAGGATGTTCATTCATCATTCCGCCAACAGTCCTTGAGTGGGATCTCCGGGATGTTATGACCCTTTACAAGCATTTTTATCAGAGGAGACAGTGTGATTTATTATGTGCTGGAGATCTCCTTGTGTTCCACCACAATGTTACATGGGATTTCAGCAAGTCTGAGACGTATTAGCTCAGTGCAAAGGGGATTTTATTGTATTTGCCTCACGGATTCTCTTGTATTTGTGCTGTTGTATCTGACACATTAATATAGGAAGGATATCTCACCTCTGGCTGGAGTGTAGTTCAACTATAGAGGGACTTCCAAAATTTTTTAGAATGAGCAAATGGCTTACAGCACTGATTCTTTTTATTTATTTATTTTTTTAAACTACCCATTTAATGCGTACTCTACTATTGATGTGTAACTAGAAACCATGCATTGCTCGGGGGTCTTGAGAACAGGAAACCAGTAGCCTGTAGTGCAACAGACCAAAACCTGGTAGATACCATATTACAGCCAGAGTAAACCTTAAGTAGATTCGGGAGTACTACTGAGGATAGACAAGGACTAATAAATAGTAACATGTTCAATAGTGGTGCAACCAAAGATTCAATAATACCCCTAGAGTAGGTACAGTACTACCATAAAGAAATAGAGGTTAGATGGAATAGTACAACTATAGTAGGTGCAGTAGTACCATAGACATAGAGTCCTGCCCGGAACCCGTACCCGACCCGTAACCTGCAACCCGCATTCTTACCCGCTTGGACCAGCTACCCGACCAGCAAGTACCTTATCCGCCACCCGTGACCCGCTGACAATCAAGAATCAGGAAGTGCTGTAGTAAACTGGAAGTGGCATCATCAGAAGTAGGCGTGATCGGAAAAAAGGAGTAAAAATTGCTATTGAGAAGACCCGCAAACTCTCCAACCCGTGGCTATACTTGCACCCAGAACGTCTACCCGCAACCTGCAGGTTACCACAGGTTTTTGCGGGTACCCGACTCGCTGCAGGACTCTACCATAGACGCTAGATGGAATATTATCCCCAGAGTTGGTGCAGTAGTACCATAGAGACTAGATGAATGCTACCCCTGGAGTAGGTGCAATAGCACTATAGAGGCTAGATGGAATAGTACCCCTAGAGTAGGTGCAGACTGTGTCACCTTACCCCTTTCAAACTGGATGAATGTGGAACATGCATAACATCTGGATTATAAGAAATTATATTAGGTAAATGCTGCATTGCTGCTTATACACAAGTGCAACCTGCAGTATCATTTAGTCTAATAACTAACCAGGTGTGTGTTGTTTATTTCCCATGTCCAAATTAAAAAGGGGGCATTGGTAACCATAGATCTCTAGAGATAGAGATAATAACGTTTGGCCTGGTGATATCAGAAGTTAAACCATTAATGAACTCCTCCTTATCTGTAAAATTGAAACACAGGACGCGCGTCGGAAAAGTCGCTTGCGGATTTATTCAAGGGCGGCAAAACACGTAAATCCGCCACGAATTTTCGCTTGGCAAATTTATTCGCCCATCACTAGTGTCCTATAAATGAATGATGCGGATTTATGCTGCACACAGATATTTACTTCTCCTTTAAGTTTAATGGATTGCAAACCTCTCTCTCTCTCTCATCACACAAGAAGAATATTTGTTCAGCTAATAATATAGAGGAAGAGAATGAAGAAATCAGCAAGCAAATAGGAATCTATTGGTAAAGGAAATAATGACACTGCAAATGTTAAGGATTCAGGAGGTGGCCTCCAGCCCGAGACACACAGTGACACTCTGGGACCCTGTCTGCATTCTAATGTGTTTAACTCCAGACCAGAGCATTGTCAGATAATTAACTCTGCTGGTTTTACTCCAACATGGAACTTTAACGCCCACATAGCAAGTAAATATCTCGTTGTTGCCACAGTGAGCAGTCAGGGCTCCCTAATGAGCAGGGGCACGGCGTGGCACTCATAGATATAAACATTTAGTGCTCGTATGGAGCAATAAGGATCAAAAGGGACAGGGAGTTTAGATATATTTAAAGGGAATTATTAATCACTACCATGTGCCCTTTAATTTAACCACTAGAGATGGGTGGAAAAATTCGCCAGGCGCAAATTCATGAAATAAATTTGCAAAACTGCCGCAAAAATTTCCGTTTGGTCAAACATTTCTGGACACGTGGTGGAAAAGTCGCTCACGGCAAATATATATATTACACATAGTAATTGAAAAAAGCCAGATCATGGTCTCCTTGTGCACCCTTGAACCTGATTAATTGTTGTATATTTATAAACCTATGGGAGTGGCGGTAGTTAGTGATGGGCGAATTCGCGAAACAGCGTTTTTTTTCAATGGCGGCGAAAATTGTTTTGGACGCCGGCGAATTTTTTCGGCCAAATTTTTGCTGGCGTTTCGCAAATTTATTCGCTGGCGGAGAATCGCACAAATTCGACGCGAATTAGCGCCTGGCAAATAAATTCGCCCATCACTAGCGGTAGTCTAGAAGGGAGGGCTATGGAAAGTGGAGGCAAGGGCCCTCACATCCCATTAATAGTCCTCTGGATGGGACATGGGCAGTGTTTCCAGCAATGAGCATAGAAATATTGCCCCAAACGGGGCAAAGTGCCATCATGTCTCCCAAAGGAGAAAGAGTGCAGTTGTGTGCACCCACATTGGGGCATTCCAAGAGATTTTCTATGCTGTGCAGACATGTTGAATGAGCAATCGACTGTTTGCAGCAACATCTTGCCGCTGGTCTGGAAAGATCTGTAGAATCAATTAATTTCAGACACAATGTCCCCTTAAAGTTTGGCACTAAAACAGAGCCTTCAACACACAGATATAATTCCTTTATGTTTTATTGTCAGGCAGTATCAGAAGCAGCGCGTGTATTTCACTTTGCTTCATAAAATGAATGTTAGATAAGGGAATTCATTAGCAGCGTGAAACATTTTGTGCAGAATGCTAATTAAACAAGTGTAACATTCCTATCTTGTGCTACATAAGTTGTACCGTTGATTTATCTATCACCCGCGCGGCAATGGCAGAGCCATCTTGGTTCTGGATAGGCTGTGAACTAATCAGGAGATTGTCTTGATATGGATCAATCTCTGCTTCCTATTGGCATTTCAGGGAAGGAATAAAGACCTGATGATGCTTTTACATCTTTATATAGCGTCTTCCTAACTGGGGAACTTAATTACATTATGTAGCCTCCGTTCAATCAGCAATGTCCAATCTGTGGCCCTCAAACAATTGTTGAACTATAACTCACCATAGGGATTGCTGGTATTTGGTGTCTGACATATCCAAAAACATTGCATAAGGAAAATGCATTTTGGCTGAAATGTATAAAACCCAAACTCAGGTGGCTTGATTAGTCTTTCTTCAGTGGGAAACACTGTAAAGAGCTTGCAGGGGCATTAATTAACCCCTACATGTCAGAGTGATAATGATCCAAATGGACATTTTGGTGACGTTATTTCATGTTGCCATTGAAAGTGATGATAAACTGGGTTTAAAAAAAAAAAATCAGAGGATCATTATTACGCTACCGTAGACATAAAATTTGCCAGGTATTTTCTGTTAAACTGGTGCCTTTCTGCATTATTGAAATTTTCCTCTTGGACCGAAATCCATTATAGAGAGCCCTTAGGGCAGTGATCCCTAACCAGTGGCTCGCAAACATGTTTCTCACCAACCCCTTGGATGTTGCTCCCAGTGGCCTCAAAGCAGGTGCTTATTTTTAGTTCCAGGCTTGGTGGCAGTTTTGGTTGCATACTAACCGAAGTATATTGCCAAACAGAACCTCCTGTAGTCCACATAGGAGTTACCAAAGCCAATCACAGCCATTATTTGGCCCCCCCAGGTACTTTTAAATGCTTATATTGCTTGTGTTGCTCTCCAACTTTTTACATTTGAATTTGGCTCATGGGTAAATACGTTTGGGAACCCCCTGACTTAATAAACGGCATTAATAAAATTACAAACAATGTATATTGATTCCTTAAAGTCTACAGCTACATTTAGATGCTTTTGAACATCAGGTGGGAATCTGATACTTAGTTTGGGGCTTACACTATACATCCACTGTGTATAGGGCCCTTCGGACAGTGTGTATGGCCGATATCTTACCTTGGGCAGTTTTTAAATACCATTGTTTTAACATCTTTTGGTGTGTTCATGTGAAGCTCGCATAACATGTTGTGGTAGGTCTTATAGTTGTCCCAGGAGGCTATTGAATCATCCCAATTTGGACTAGCCTGTTGGTGGCCAAATGTAAAAGTGATCTGGCCACCCTTTGGCCAAGTATCTAAGGGACCCTTATGATACTGGGGTCCCAAGGAACATTCCATCTCTGCTCTGAATTGTGCCTCTTTTGCATACAAATGGAAATCACCAGAATGCCATCTTACTTGAAACTTGAATTACATTTTCTTTTTTGTTTTTACCTCAGATATGGTCCGGAAAAAGAACCCCCCTCTGAGAAACATTGCAAGTGAAGGTGAGGCACAGATAACAGAGTCTGCTGCATCCAAGAGAGAAGACACTATTAGCAGCAAGGAAATTTCCACTGATCCGATGCAAGAAAATAGTGAACAAAGTGACTCGGTGGAACACAACAGTGATGACCACAGCTTTCATGATCAAGAGCCTTCCTCCAGCATCAACAAGGACTCTGAAAGCTTGTCATTAAGTGAAAGAGCTGTAGTCAACTACAGCCACCTTAAGGGAAGAAATGTTTATTTTTCTCCGATGGAGGTGACCGACAGAAACATGTTAGCATTAGTCACCACAGATACTAGATCTGCTTGTGATCCTCTTAAGTCCCCAATAAAATCAGAAGCTGATGACACCCAAGAACTAGCCTCATCTGCATCTGTGGACAGTTTAGAGGCCAAAGAGGAAAATGATATGTCACCAAGGGCTACTGACTTCACAGTGCAATGTGGCAAAGTAGACTGTCAAAGCTCAAGTCCAGCTTCGGTGGCCTCAGATAACCTACATGTGCCTTCAGATGGGATTGCGGGGCTGAACAAATCTCAAGCTGTTCTGCTGGTCAATGACAATTCTGATTCAGCACCTTTATCCCCAGAGCTTCAGGATTTTAAATGCAACATTTGTGGGTATGGATACTATGGAAATGACCCCACAGACCTTATTAAACACTTCCGTAAATACCATCTCGGCCTACACAACCGAACCAGGCAAGATGTTGAACTTGACACCAAAATCCTGGCACTTCACAATATGGTACAATTTAGTCAATCCAAAGATTTCCAGAAGATGAATCGTTCTGTGCTTTCAGGGGTTTTGCAGGACATCAACTCTCAGAGACCTGTTCTGCTAAATGGAACATATGACGTGCAGGTAAGTGGCTTTTAGCAACAACTGCCATTGTGTAATGCATATGCAGTTTCATTCGTTTTCTGCTGTCTGCTCTGTTTCTCTGCTTGAAGCCCCTTCGTTCTCTTTTACAGTAAACAAAGGAATCACATGCTGATTTTCTTGATAAGCATTAATTTACAGTGAGTCACTAAAGGTTGTGCACTTGAAAACTGTAATAGACATTCTCCTGCAAAAAGGTTTCAGATGAATTCCATATTGATAGAACAGATAAGAAAAACAATTTATTAAATGTTTCAAACGCTAAACAAATTTATGCTTTACACTCTTCATAAACATGTTGCACCAGTACAAGTATGGCATCTTCATGCCAAGGCCTGCTTTAAAGCATGGAGCTTCATCTCTTAAGTCCACTAAAATCATTTACACAATAGGCTACTTGTACAGTACTTTGATAGCCTTTACACAACTCATCTTATTATCCTTAAGATATTATGTGGTCCTTTACTGAGATGGCAACATGTCTTTGCTACCTTTGCACACCTGAATTTTAAGCATTGTGGTGGTGCTTACTATTCCCTAAACATCTGTCAGTATATGTTGTACTCCGGTATATGTATACTTCCTTGTTTGTTATTCAAATCAGTTCCAGGCTACCTCATTGGAGCTCACAGTCCATTTTTGTGTCATAGTCACACAACACACATTCACGGGGAGAACATACAAATATGATACAGATGGTACCTTGGCCAGTCTCAAACTTAAGACAATAGTATTGAAGCCCTCTTGAGGATATTGACACTTTTACAGCCTAACCGCGTTAATCTACTTACTGAAACAAAATAATATGATGGGTTGCTAGATCTGGAATAATAATTGTGTATCATCACATCCAACATCACAGACCCATCCCTAGCTATAAGGGGATGCTATTCTCATGTCCATAAACCTTCTATAATGTTGACTATAGTAGCGTGATCCTGGGAAAGTGCTTACTTTATATTATTGCTTCTTTTCTGCTCAACTGGAGAAGTGTACATCCTAGCAATCATGCAACTTGAAGTCATGTCAAAAACCGTAAATGTGATGTGCTGCTATTTTTCTTGACCCAGCACATGGGCAGATGGCATGAATGACTGAGTTGTTGAAAGTATTACAAACCGTTCTGCATTGGTGAAAAGCAATCCAAAATCATGCTATAATGCTTCTGTTCACTGCTTACTTGCCAATTGTTCCATTCTCCTCAGAAGAAGAATGCTCCATTTTTGAAAAAGGGGAAGGGGGTCGATAAAGTAGGTAAGGTTGGGCAAGGGTGGATCTAGACAGGACTTGAGAGGGATAATGAGCATGACCTAAATGTCCAGATTCATAAAATAGGTACGTACAGGTATGAGATACATAATCTGGAATGTTTGGGACCTTGGTTTTTTCGTAATTTGGAAATCCATACCCTAAGTCTAGCATTTTACATCTCTAAACAGGGAGGCCCATTTATCAACATTTTAATGGTTTTACAAACCATGAATAAAATAATTTTCTATAAAACCACGAATGCAATGTAATTTTCTTACGAGATATAAATATAAAAAGCACAAAAGACAACAAAAAAAGATGCCAAACAATGCACTAAAGAATACAAAAGCCCTCTAAAAATTTGGACTATAACTAGCAAAGAAAAAATCTGGAAACCTCTAAAAGTCTGAATGGCTAAAAAAAAAAGGTCCAATAGGATCAGAGCATCTCCCAATGACTTTTTATAGGAACTTGACTGCTTTAAGTTGGAGAGTTTTTAGTGGCTTTTACACTTAAGAAATTGTCAAATTGTTTTAAATTTTAGAGTAATAAAAAAAAAAAACACCTTTTCAGTGAGAAAATGTTATTTGTGAAAGAAAAGACATTTCAATTTAAACAAATAGGCCCCAGAGGGTCCTACCCTATGCTATACAGAATTATTTTAATGTAAAAGTTAATGGATGATAGTCCATTATTCACATCTTATAGCAACGACATCATAAATTATGTCACTATTGGATAATATAGTCATACCGCTCAAATTATGTATAGGTGTATTATAATACCCAGCACCCCCTTATCCAGAATGCTCCAAAAATAAGCAATGCCCTTCCCATAATGTATTGCTTAAATAATTATATAAAGTATATACGTGCCTGCTACTTTGAACTAATAAAAGCCCTTATAATTGATATTAAGCAACCTTGAATACATTTATATTAATGGCAAAACAATTTAATTGGGAATGTCTAAATGTGTTTTTAATAGATTTTAGGCACCCTCCCACTTAAGGGTTGTTTATCCTGAAAATCGTAGGGTCTTCTTGATAGCAGGTCCCTTCCCCATACAAAAGTAATATTTTTGATATCCTTAAAAAAAAATATGTGTACATATAATTTTTACTTTGTTTCCACCAAATGCTTTTATGTCATCTTATTTTAACAGATGTTGTCATTAAAATTATATTTAGCATATTTCTTTTTCGTTCTGTACAGGTTTATAGCCAAAATTGCTTTATAATTTCTCTCCTAACTCTAGTCTATAAAAGCTGTTCCGTTTAGTAGATGGATTTTCATGTGACATAGATTTAAAAGGTAAAGCTGAATCAATGGTTCTAATTGTAAAAGTAGCTGTGAAGAAAATCCTATGAACGCCCAGGCTACTGCGAGAGAGAAAAGACATAAACGCAAAACTGAACACAGGGATAACTGTGGAAACCCAAAAACTGTTAAAGCTTTGGGCTTAGCCAGATCTTAGTCTTTCCAATGTAATTTGCCAAATATATATATAGTTTTGCTACATCCCCCTTTAGTTCCTTCTCCATTGTAGACATTAGTGATGGGTGAATCTGGGTCACCAAATGCATTGAAGTCAATGGGCAGCAAATTTCAATTTTGCAATTTTTTATTTACTATCCATTATAGTTATTGGGTGTTTTTTTTTTTTAGGCAAAATATTTCCCTCATCCCCAGACATTAGTCATAATTAGTGATTGTCTAATTTGACCCATTTTGTTGGAAATTTGTAAAGCGGCGAAAAATTTGTCAAATGCATTGAAGTCTATGGTGGACAATTTAAATTTTTCACCCATTCATACATCTCCTCCTTCCCATGCCTTTTTCAGATTCACTTATTCAGCCCATCACTCAAATTAACTGATAAATACTATATGGCACTCAACAACTATTTCTTAAAGGGATACTGAATCAGTTAATAGTGCTGCTCCAGCAGAATTCTGCACTGAAATCCATTTCTCAAAAGAGCAAACAGATTTTTTTATATTCAATTTTGAAATCTGACATGGGGCTAGACATATTGTCAATTTCCCAGCTGCCCCAAGTCATGTGACTTGTGCTCTGATAAACTTCAATCACTCTTTACTGCTGTACTGCAAGTTGGAGTGATATCACCCCCTCCCTCCCCCCCCCAGCAGCCAAACAAAAGAACAATGGGAAGGTAACCAGATAACAGCTCCCTAACACAAGATAACAGCGACACTCAATAGTAAAAACCCATGTCCCACTGAGACACATTCAGTTACATTGAGAAGGAAAAACAGCAGCCTGACAGAAAGCATTTCTCTCCTGAAGTGCAGGCACAAGTTACATGACCAGGGGCAGCTGGGAAATTGACAAAATGTCTAGCCCCATCTCAGATTACAAAATTGAATATAAAAAAATCTGTTTGCTCTTTTGAGAAATGGATTTCAATGCAGAATTCTGCTGGAGCAGCACTATTAACTGATGTGTTTTGAAAAAATTTTTTCCCATGACAGTATCCCTTTAAGTAACCTTAACATAATAAATATCTGAATAAAAAGCATGAAATAGGAGGGTGATTAAAACAAGCTGTACACCAGCTAAAGGTCTACTGGTAGATCCTGATCTACCTTTTGGGCACCCCTGATTTAAGGACTATGCATGCTTATTTTCATGTATGACGTCTGCAGAATGGCAATGAGATGGTGCCTGCCAACACCAATTATTTCAGGGTTATTAAGTGCATTATCTCTGCTCTTCAAAACCTGTCCTAGAACAAATATATACCATGCGTTACTTTAGTATCACTTAGCAAATTAAGTGGCTCTTGAGATGCAACAGCAGAAGAAGCAAAATGATTTACATAATTATGTTATAGTCCTGAGACCTACACCTAGCTCATATGTATGGTCGTAAAATATCTGGTTCTTTAAGTCTAAAAGGAGACTTATTTTTAGTAAGAGAGTCAATGCTTGGAAATCTCTGAGCAACTGATATGCTTTGAATGCCGCAGTCTCAAAATGAAATTAACTAGTAAATTCCCAGAATAGAATATAGGATAAAAATATTCTCAGTATATATATTGCTGCATCTTAGTTTGTGAGCTCTGCTCTTTCTGTGCAATTTTGTTCACAATTCTAGTTCTAGGTTTTATGCTTGGTGCACAAGAAGATTAAAAAACCTGCCCAAGGTCACAAGGTATCAATATATTTATATCTATTTTGGTAAGCTGAAACCGCCCTAGGTTTCTGTAGTTCAGTTTATTTAGCATGGAGGTCATTAAATAGATGAGAAATGGGTAGCCTTTGGGTTTTAAGGAATGTTGGGATTGTAGTGCTATCAATCACTGGAACAGAGAATTCCTATTAAAGTAAAGATGTCCTACATTGGGATGTAAAAAACTCCAGTATATGAATATATACCTTTTTAAGATGTAAGGTTTTAAGCTAATTCCTTATCATATCCCTTTGGTTAAAAAGTTTTAAACCAAAACTCTTCAGCCTGATTATATAGTCAAAAATTTGTTCATATGTGTAGCCTATGAGACTAAAGGCCGCCTACATTTTTTGCCTCCTTCAATCATTAAAAATGATGAAAAAGTCATAAAGTGCCTAATTAATTTTTAAACTTTTAATGACTCTAAACCCTTGACTAGATTATCTTCGTGTAAACACTCAAAGCAACACTTGTAACCGCTTGCATTTGGATTATCTAAAAGAATGTGTCCAGATAAAGCTTGCGGTTTCTCCAGCCCCAATAATGTTTTTTTTTTATTATTCTTCTTATACAATTTAGTTGTTAAAATAATTAATGAAGTAATAAAAGATTGTAGCTATATGTAGGGACAGACTTTCTTGTTCCTTGTACACAATGCTTTATATGGCTTGCTCTGCTAATTCTACTCATTGATTAATGTGTATTAATTTCATTTTACATAGATATTTGCCTTAAAATTAGAGAAATTTTAGCTGTTTATTCATTAACGCTGCCAACTGCTCACAATGCCTTATATCTTTTATCTTCACAAATCACAGTAAATATTCTATAATGTATAGAAGCCATATTTTTTTATTTTGATGATGCTGCTGCTATCTCTCACCGTGCTTTTTCCATAATGAAACAGCACATGGTTGGCATTTACCAGAACCGTACTGCATCATATAACACAGGTTTTACTAGGTAACAACACAGGTTATTTTATCCAGAATATTATTAATAAACTAGAGAGGTACATTTCCTGAAGAAAATGTGAGTGGTGCTTGCCGTGGCAAAACTCAGGCCCAAATCTGATTGGCTGTTGTTGCCCCGCCCCTTTTTTTCCTAATTGTGAACCACAGTCACTCAGTGACTAACATACCAAAGTTTGGGAATGCTGTCATTTAATGTGTAAAAATGGCAGCATTTCTATTTTTTTCTATTGAAAATCAATGAATGAAATTTGATTGGTTGTTGGTGGCTCCGCCCACTTTTTCTAAACTTGAAGTGGAAACCCCCAGCGACCACATTTGTGATATTCAAGGTCCCTGACATCAATACTGAGAGAATGGCAGCCTTCTTAATTTTTCCCATTAAAACCAATCAAAGAAATCTGATTGGTTGGTTTTGGCTCCACCCACTTTTCTTAATTTTAATCCCAGTCCCCCAGTGACCAACTGTGCCAACTTTGAGGAGGCTGCCATTAACCGTCTAAGAGCGGCAGCAGTTTAAAATTTTCCTATTTAATTGAATGGCTGAAATTTGATTGGCTGTTATAGACTCCGCCCACTTTTTGTAAATTTTGGCCGCAGTCACCCAGTGACCCACGGTGCCAAGTTTGGGAGCTCTGGCTTTATTACTGTGAGAATTACAGCTGTTTACATTTTCTCATTGAAGTCAATAGGGAAAATCTGATTGGTTGTTTGCGGCTCCGCTCACTTTTTTGGGTCCCCAAAATAGGACAGAAAAGTCACAACACCCCATTCCCGAATAAGCTGAACGGTTTGACACCTCATTCATGGGTCTGCGACAAACGAATTATTCGATAAATTCCCCATTATAAGTCAATGGGGCAAATTTGGGGACCTCTCCTGCCCCGGGGGTAAAACTTATACCCTCGTGTGGGGTATCATCTGACACAGGTCGCAAACCTCTTCAAATGTGGTAAATTTAACGTTTCTACAAGATTCCCTCTCTGCGCTAGAATCCGTCAAAAGTTGGCCTCAATGTTAATCTATGGGACTTTACGGGGTGGTTAATTGCCCCCGCAAGGGGCAATTAACCACCCACCCCTTAGAAAAGTCATACCACCCCATTCCCGATTAAGCCTCACGATTTGACACCTCATTCATGGGTCTAGGACAAACGGTGCGGGACTAGTTACGCGCCAAACTTTCATACGGAAGAAGAATAAAAATAAGTTTGCAAGATAACAGTAGTGATGCTTTGCTTCGCAAGCACCACTAATTAAGTGTCTATAGTCTGGTAAGTGTTTCAGTACATTTTTGTTTGGCCTTTTTGGTGTCCCACAAGGTTTAGATTTAGCTCTGAGACTCATTTTCAGTAGGAAATCTACTAAACTCCATGAATATGTTAGTGCTGATGGTCTATGGGTCACTCATCTGCTTGTTCCAGTGCTATCCTGGTTCATTCCATATCAAGTGTTGGTTATTTGTTCTCTTTCTGATGTTGAATTTGAAAAGCATTATGCTCATGGCATCTTCTAGATCAGGGATCCCCAACCTTTTACACCCGTTAGCCACAGTCAAATGTAAGAAGGGTTGGGGAGCAACATAAGCATGAAAATAGTTCCTGAGGATGCCAACAAAGGGCTGTGATTGGCTATTTGGTAGCCCCTATGTGAACTGGCAGCCTACAGAAAGCTCTATTTGGCAATACAACTGTTTTTACACAACCAAAAGTTTCCTCCAAGCTTAGAATTCAAAAATAAACGACTGCTTTGAAGCCACTGGGAGCAACAGCCACTGGGAGCAACATCCAAGGGGTTTGGGAGCAACCTGTTGCTCACGAGCTACTGGTTGGGGATTGCTGTTCTAGATGCATACCACAGTTTAGAACCTATTTTATTCAAAACCTAAAAAGGGATGTTAACCCAAAAATAAAATGTTTAGAAAACTTATTTTTGGGTTTCACTAACAAAATGACAGCGGTTGGTTCAAGAAGACGGCCTACACACAATGCCAGTAATCGCTGTACTGAAGTGATTGTTTCTGGGTTTATCTACATGTCCGAAGAGAAGATGCACAGCAAATGGAGAAAGTTTGGTTTACATTTGTAAATCAAGCTATTAATCTGCAGTATTGACCTGGTTGGGTTGTGAATAGATATCACATACCATTTCAATGGAACCAGAGAGTTGAAACTAATGTTGCTTTTATATAGTCTAAGAGTTCAATCAGTCCAATGTTTGATTCAAAACTGGTAGCAAATAGCTACCAACACTTTAAGTCAAATAAAGTCATAAAAATTATTTAGTTGTGCTTGGGCTTATGTATAAGATCAATGGCTTTTTTTATTACTCAGACATACCTGATTCCACAAATTTTAAAGGAAACCATACACCTCTGCCTGTGCAGGGACCATTTCCCTACTTCCCTTATGCTCACAATATCCTGAAAACCCTCCCATACCAAGCCCACAATCCATTACCTAACAAAGAAACAAAAAGTCCCTATGCTTTCTGCAGTGGGTGGTCCAAAGTTTCTTCGGAAAGCAGAGGGAAATGAAGTCCGAGAATCCATCACTTTACAAAGGAATAAGGTGAGGCTGCACTGCCAGCTGCCCTTTAAAAAAAGAGATGCCTTGGTTCTAGTACTGCACCAGAACGGGTGCCAGTCTTTCCCCATTTTAAACACAAAAATAATCACTGTGCCAGGATTGTCAGACTGTCTGCTATCAAATCTGGCTTCACAGTGTTGACTTTTTCTTGTTTAAAATGCAGGATTTTTAAAATGCAAACAGAGTATGGCTGAACAGATGCATATAGTATGATTTTACTGAAGCATATTTAAATATAGGTTCAAAAATAGTAATGTGGTTGGTATGGGGAAAGAGAACAGCAGGGAGGAGTTGTAGTTAAATAATTGGAGTAGTCATTTAAATGGCACAGTGTGTGATTTCTTTTAACATTGCTTGTTTATGGTATAAGTAGGATTTTTATTACTTAAATAGAGAGAACATTTTGAGGACATATTATACTGCTTGCACAGACCATTCTCTTTATATCTGTATTTATACAAGGATATTTAAGGATGGATTTAACGTTCTCATTCGGCTTGACCAGTGATCTCCAACTGGTGGCTCACGAGCAACATGTTCCTCACAAACCTCCTTGGATGTTGCTCCCAGTAGCCTATAATCAATTTATTGTTTTTGAATTTCTCACTTGAAGTTTTGGTTCCATAAAAAAACAGGTGAACTCCTAAACAGAGCTTCCTGTAGGCTGTCAGCCCACATTGGGGGCTACAAAATAGCCAATCAGTCATTGTTTGGTATCCCCATGAATTTTTTTCATACTTGTTACATTTGGATGTGGCTCATGGGTAAAATAGGTTGGGACTCCTGCTTGTATGTCATCCCAAAGAACTTACCACCCTACTCTGATGCCTACATGGCTTTCACACAAATCTACTTCTGAGCAAACTATAAGTTACTAAACTGCTTACTATAGCTAAGATGATCATCCAGGACTTTGGTGATGCATCACCCTTAAAGTTCCTGAATTATGTCATTGGTATAAACTCTATGGTAGTCACATATTAAAGCTAATATTCTCAGCATTCAAGAAACTGTGCCCTCAATTACTTATAATGTAGAATGTCCCTTCAAAATACTAAATGCAAAGATGATAAAGCTAAGTTCAGAATGTTGGTAATGGACAAAAGACAGAAAGGGACTGATTAGTAATTTTAAGCAGATGACCGTTAGCCATGGAGAAGGTTTCTGGAGGTTGTCATAATTAAAAATGTGAAACTCTGGATTTATTCTTCCATAGAAAACACCACCTTGCTGGCTCTTTTAAAGTCAAGGCTACTAAATTACAATAAATTCATAAGAATTTAATGGAAATACATTTTTATGCAATAGATTTTTTTTAACTGGATGTGAGCAAGTTCTTACCTAAGTCAATTAACCTGTCCATTAATTTGCCTCAGGAACTACCAATTCAGTGGGGTGTGAGAGCTCAGAGCTATTGATCTCTAACACTCCATAGAACAAAATGCTATCAGACTTCTCAAAGCAGTAGAGTTGGTGCAAAAATCTGACATTTTATTGCAAGGCTCCTAAACACGTTAAAAAAAAATAAAATGTGGAAATGTTTTTCCCTTGTGAATGAATAACTGTAACATGCATGTTCATTGTGAGCTATGTCATTCTTTCAGGAGACCACACGGCTGTTTGGTCTGATTTAAAAGGGAGCTAGTTGGCCCGGCAAAACATATTAAAAATTGCTTCAACATGTTGTTCTTTTGGTTATTTTAAGGGATATCTAAAACCTTTCGTAATTATGTCTGATTAAAAACAATCAATCAAGCCGACTTTTTCCCCCCTCTTTTCTTCCAGATTTTTACTCCTCTATGATTAAACGTCCTGCTTTTTTTTTTTTTTTTTTATTTGTTTGACTGGGAAGGGGAAGTGAAATTGAATTTAAATGTTTTACCGCCTTCATTTTCATTCAAAAGAGATCGAAGGGGCTTTTTGAGCTTGGAAAGAGAGTGACGTAATTTTCATTATTTCTTCTTGTACGTCATCAATGCACCTTTAAAATGAACTTCTACAACATAAGAATAAATAATATTCCACTGACTTTTTTTTCTAGTTATCCTTGCACTGAGCTGCTTTTTTTTTATTTTATTTTTAGAAAAGTTTTTCTTTATTGATTTTTACAGTTTCAAGAAGACAAGAAGAAGACAAAATTGAAATAGATTGGATAAGAGTAGAAGATAGGGTTTTGCATACACAGAATGTAGTATATCAAAACCTATAAGGTTCTCATTAGCTCTTGGCTATTTTGAATTTGCCTCTGTTTTGCTGTTAGTCTTCTATAAAGCAAAAACTCTTACTATTTAAACCTCGAGATCCTTCTTTTTTCCTGGTTTCAGGAAGCACATGGAATTCTGTTAAATGTAGTTCTCTGTTCATGTTGATGCACCTTGGCTGGAGGCACGGCTATAAAAGAAATAGTGTCTGAATTCATGCTGACACCATTTAAGGCTGATCTGAATTTCTATCCCTTTCTAATGTAATTTAATGACTGACCCACAGGTTGGGAGGGTTTGAGGGGAGAGGTGAAATCTCTAAAAAGTTTTAGAGAGATTAATGGCAACTAAAAATGTCAGCAGGAAAACACTATTTCTTTTACCAGCTGTTTTAGTGCCCTCTGCCACCCTGCCCCCAGGAAAGGTGTATAACGAACACATGGAATTCACAAAATAGTATTTACAAATAAAAACATAAGTAACACATGTGCACAGACATCAGGGTACATTTAAAGCATGGAATGCATTGTGCTATGTGCTCTTCACCTTCCCAGAACAACTAGGGTTAACCAATAAACCGGGCCCCAGCTGCCACTGAAAAACTCTATGCTATGTGCCGAAAAGCCTGGCCAGATGGTATCCAGTGTACACACCCTGCCTAATCCTAAAATCTCCTCATAATATTCCCTAGAACTTTTGAGGTGAAAATTCCTGAAAAAGTTTTGTCAGACTTAAGCAACCAAAAAAAAAGCCTTTTGTTGTGTAATGGTATTTGAAAGAGAAGATTGTGATTCTCATGGTGCCCTTCATTCATAAAGATCTGCCATATAAAATGTGCTACACTCGAGCATTTAAGTGGATAAAATTAGGGCCTGGTCACTGTGCCCATGTGTAAAACATTGCTATTCAACTTGCATGCTTTCAGTTGTTGATGAACTTCAGCTCCCGGCAACCACTGGTAGACAAAGCCATTTGTGATGGGTGAATCTCACCTGTTTCACACTGTGGAAAACGGCAAAATTGGGCAAACGGATTGAAGTCAATGGACATTTTTCTACAATATGTTTTTCAAACCGAGCAAAATTTTTTCTAACTATACGTTAGTCTATGGGCATTTTTTTTACCTGTGAAACTCGGATATATACTGTATTTCGGTCATCCCTAAAAGGCATATCAGCATAAGTTTCTACATTGTACATTTTTTTACGAACCACGCAACATTTTTCTTTTGTAACTATACATTAGAGTCCATGGGAATTTTTTTTCTGGCAAACGTGACGCCATAATTGCTCATTAGTGATGGGCGAATTTATTCGCCAGGAGCAAATTCGCGATGAATTCCCATGATTCGCCGCTGGCAAATAAATTCGTGAAACCGGCGCAAAAATTCGCCGGTGTCAAAAAAAATGGACGCCGGTGTCCATTTTTTGGGACACGGCAAATGTGCGCCTGCGTCCAAAAAATGGACGCTGGCATCAAGAACAAGACGCCGGTGCCATTTCATGAATTTTTTGCCATTTCGCAAATTTTTCGGCGAAGCAAAACGCCCCAAATTCGCCCATCACTATTGCTCATCCCTAAAAGGCACATCTACATGGTCTGTACAAATACACAAACTACATATTTCGTCACAAGAGTAAATAGAGAGCGTTTAAGAAGAACTGGCTACTGTGTAATTTTCTTAAGCGTATTAGATATATATATATATATATATATATATATATATATATATATATATATATATATATATATATATATATATATATATATATATATATATATATATATATATATATATATTCTGCATGGTTAATTACCAATTTGTATGGGTAGATACTGCGTGATTTGAACTAGTGCATACTGAAACATGAATATGAATTAGCTACTATAAGCCTTACCTTAGATGGCATTGAAACAAAATAAAGCGCTAAATCTAAAGGAACACACAGCAATCGGAAGGAGAAAGGAATCTATTGTCTTGGAACGGTTCAAACCATTTGCTGAGAATGATGGGAATTTTAGTTCAGGCGCAGCTGCAGAATTTCTTCCAACTTAGATAAAATAAGTAATCCATTATCAGGCATGGAGCATGTTCAGATCATCTGGCTTCCATCTAGATTTCAACGTCCATCCAAAGTGCATTTCTCTCAAAGACGTTTTTCAACTGTGATGCTAAATTTAATCTTTTTGAATGGGGACCATATTGGTGCTGTTCCTAGTGAGCCTGGGGTTAATTTATACGAGATACTGGAAAATTCTTGCTCCTCCTTCTTATGGCAAGTTTGTAACCGTCCATGGACATGATACCTTTATTTATTTAATTAAGATTATTTTAGTTGCATGAGTAGTGTAGAGGTATGGGACCTATTATCCAGAATGCTCTGGAACTGGTGTTTCCTGCATAAGGGGTACTTTACGTACGTTGGATCTTGATTCATTAAGTTTATTCATTAAGTAAACCCAATAGAATTGTGTTGCCTCTAATAATGATGATGAATTATATCTTAGTCTTTTATTATATCTTAAATGCAAGGTACTAATTTGTTATAACTGAGAAAATCAATTATACAAATCTGAATTACTATATTTGATTAAACTGTAGTCTATGGGAGATGGCTCTCCAGTAATTCTGAGCTGTCTGGATAATGGGTTTCCAGATTACACATCCCATACCTGTACTACATACACTATGAAGTTGTAGGCACTGTAGCCTTTTACAACGAAAAATGCAAATGTCATAACTGTAATCTTATAAGACTGTAGCAGTGTTGGTATGTATTAGTGATGGGCGAATAAATTCACCAGGTGCAAATTCACGGCCAATTTCTGTGCTTCGTCACCGGCGAATAAATATGCAAAATTGCAATGAAAAATTGCTGGCATCATTTTGGACGTGCATCAGAACTGTCGCATGTCAACATTAATTGGATGCCCATTGACTTTAATGCGTGTATCAAAATTGACGTGTGCGTCAAAAATTGCGTTTCGCTGATTTTTCATCATTTTGCAGGCAAGTTTTTTGGCAAAGCAAAATGGGACAAATTCACCCATTACTGGTGTGTGTATATATAAATCTTAGAACAAGACCCTCAAACATTTGTTATTCAGCTCTATGGGACAAGCCATGGAATTAGGCAAGAAACATCTGGTGTTTCAGATTCCTATGAAATCTCCCTAAATTGTTTAAAGCATTTGGAACCCCCAGCGTGATGCCACTAGAATGTCAATAGCAACAATCCAAACCTCTTGCTGAAACAATTTCCTCCCCATTAAAGATCTGTAACAGGGATCAATGTTATGGGCATTGAAAGTGATCCATGTGGAACACTCCTCCACGTTAACATGGACTTATTGATCCCAGTTGTACAGAAAGGTAAATAAAACAGTCCCGTCCCCCAACCCGACAAAAGAAGGATTAAAGAAAGATGAGACTTTCAGATGTTCTTTTGAGAAAAACAATCGATAGCGCAACCTTTACCCATTCAAAGTTTGTGTTTAATATTTCAGCATTGCGGTAAACAAGCCAGAGTGTACGACAAGTAGATGCAGAGAGGACTCTGTTCCAGACATCCTGCTTTTTTCACAGGGGTAGGAGGTAATTTAGAACTTGACCTGTACGTGGGTGGCATGATGTGAGAGAAACAGGGAAAATACCAGAGCCTACATGACTGCTCGCTGATAACAGCCAGATGTAGACGATACATAAAGAGGTCTTTCAGTGATGGTATAACAAAAAATAAAAGGACTTATTGTAAAAGGAAAACAGGCTTCAAACTAGAATACACGTTCGCTAAGAACTGTGTGGCAGTTAAGCAGGTCAAGGTTAACCTTGTACAAGCACAAATGTAAACAGACATGATGATGGCCTAGGCCCAAGGCATTCCCTGAGCTCTGCCTCCAGCCCCCTTTCCCTTTTTGTCTGCGCCTCAGTATTAATAGCAAAGTTTATATTGCGATAGAATGGATCGGACACTTTTCCTATGCAGTGTTTTCAGAAATAAAACAGATGTGTTCGCTATCTCTCTTTGAACTAATCCTGCTCGAAATAAAACAGCTGATCCTAGACTACACAGTCTGCCAAAGTCAGCCAGAAAGAAAAGGGGGGGGGGGGGTTTGGAATACAGAAAATGAAAAGATATGGAAGACAAAAAGCCTTCGCAGGCAGCACAAAGATTATCTCGTTCAGATCTGCCTCTTCCCAGACGAGGAACATTTTCTGAAGTTAAACACAGTAACCTGAGCAATCTGCCTGCTGAAAGCTTTTACCGACATATTCACTGCATTTTTGTATTCAAAAATGCAAATTTTTTTAACCAAATTAAAAACAGAAAATTAGCATGCCTCTCGACCAAATGTTAAGCTTTTCGCATCCATAGGCAACAGATGTTGATATGGAAAAAAAAAAGTGAGAATCTCCCCCCTCTTAGTGTGATGTTGATGTAGAGTAATTGAAAGGGTATTTAAGTATGCTTCATCTGTTTCAATATTTGTTCCTCACTTTGATTTGTTATCATCCCTGTCTTCCACTCTTCTTTCCTGATTATTCCATTTGCTGATTAAAAACTATTCTTCCCTGAATCCTGACTGGGGATTAATTAACTTTAATTTTTGGGGCCTGATCACTCCATTTCCCCAAAATGTGCTTTGAAATTATTGACGGTTACCCAGGCATGGTTTTGGGGCAGGGCTCTCTAGGGCACATTCATTCTTCCCATTCTTTGATCAAGCATATAACATTTATAGTGTGTATTGACCAATCTGATAACTGTTCTAACTATAGATAACTGAATGTCCATGTTTGCAACTTCTCTCTGGGAACAGGACCATTATCTAAAGGAACAGGACCATTATCTAAAGGAACAGGACCATTATCAAAGGGGACACATGTGAGTTCTGTCAGGAACTTAGTGGGCTGATCATGGGTGTGGTTGGGTACAATGGGACCTAAGAGATCAGGGCATGGTAAGGCATGTCCTGTTCAGATTTTATTTTTAGAAATTAACATCTACTGACTGCACACAGAGCTATAGTACTTCACTTACCTTAACCATTACCAATTAAATGTATTCTGCACGTGTGTGCAAAACCCTATCTGGTATAGAGCTGGGTTGCTGGAATGAAATTAGCTGTACGGTCTTTCATGAAAAGGGCTTAAACTCAAGGGATGAAAACATTATTATTCCTCTTTATAGGTCCCTAGTAAGGTCTCACCTGGAGTATGCAGTGCAGTTTTGGACTCCAGTCCTTTAGAGGGATATAAATGAGCTGGAGAGAGTGCAGAGATTAAGTGCAACTAAATTGGTTAGAGGGATGGAAGACTCAAATTGTGAGGGTAGACTGTCAAGGTTGCGGTAGTTTTCTCTGGAAAAAAAAATATGCGTGTAAGGGGTAATGATTACTATTTACAAGTACATTAGAGAGCATCACAGACCGAGGGTGATCTTTTTTCTCATGAAACCGATCACCGCACCAGAGGCCACTTCTTCAGACTAGAAGAAAAGAACAGAGTAGGTGGTTCTTCACAGTGTTGTTGTGATGGCTGATTCTGGGCTTGGATGATTTCTTGGACAGACATAATACCCAAAGATATTGTGATTATTGTTGGGCATGGATTTGCAGCGAATTTACGGATTCAGCCAATGGCATGAATATTTGAAACCGGCACGAATATTTGCGGCAACAACAGAAAATTGTCGCTCATCAAAATTGATGCTCGTCAAAATGATTCGGACAGCCATTGACTTTAATGCATTTGGACAAAAGAGTCGTGCATGTAAAAATTGCCGCTCGTGTCAAAATTGTCGAGCGTCAAAATGTTGACGCTCATTGACTTCAATGCATTTCGTATAGATATTGATAGTATGTGAGGGCATTGGTTTTCATTTGGAGGGGTTGTACTTGATGAACGTTTGTCTTCTTCCAACCCAACTTAACTATGTGACTTTAAAATCAGTCATGTCCTTAGATGAGTGTAACAAGGATTTGATTGGCCATGAAATGATGGTTGATTCCATTGCTATTAATAGAAAATATAGATAACAGATAATTTTGCCTTAAACACAAAAAGCCCCCAAACCGTATCCGACTGATCGGCTCTAGTGATGGGTGAATTTACTTCCATGTTTCGCCACCGTCGAATAAATTTGTGAATTTGCCACAAAAATTCAAGGTTTTTTTTACTCTGGTGACAATTCCGACGCCGGCTACAGTTCCAACTGCCATTGACTTTAATGGGCATCAATTGTCGCAAAAAACGAATGATATCCATGTTACATGGGATTGCTAGCCTGCCATACATGTACCAAAAGTCTAATAGATCCTTTTCAATGACAGTGAAAATGTAATTTTGTCGATTAAAATCTCAGAATGAGAACATGGTATGCTGAATATCCTTCTTTTAGACTTCATATTATATCCGGGTAATAATAAACGCCCAGTCCCCAACTTGTGCAGATGTAAATCGCAGACAAGGCCTTTTTGGCAGCTCAGTTGATATGCAATATTGTCTTTTATATAGTCACTTCTGAAAGTATTAATCTTCTCTCTTCTTTAGAATCCTTCTCATGTTGTTAAGGAAACGTCTTAACGTGTTTTGAGTTTTAAACTCAACAGCCTGAGCTACCTAAGAAATCCACTGCTGTTGTTGTCTTTTCTCTCCTATAGAAATCACCAAACCTGGATGAAGTATTTCAGAATAAACAATTGGACATAGACTGTGTGTTGATTTATTTGTGCAGTTGTTAAATTTAAAATATGACCTGTGTTAATGCAATATGGCGCCATGCATAGTTCCCCGAGTATTTGCACTAATACAAAATCAATAAAAGCAGCAGCACTCCGGTGTTATTGAAAAAAGTGAAAAACTTAAAAGTGCCTTGAAGGAAAGGCTAAAATTAAGTAAGCTTTATCAAAAAGGTCTATATAAATACACCAGTAAGCCCTCAAAGTAATGCTGCTCTGAGTCCTCTGTCAAAAGAAACACGACATTTCTTTCCTTTTATTGTGTACTCATGGACTTCTGTATCAGACTTCCTGTTTTCAGCTTAAACCTCCAGGGCACGACCTTGAGCATGCTCAGTTTGCTCCTCTCCCCCCTCCCTTTTCCCCCTCCCTGCTGTAATGTGAGCCTAGAGCTATGAGTGAGCAGGAAGAGACTCAGGCAGGAAGTGATGTCACACCAAGCCAATATGGCAGTTGCTATACTGAACAAATAGAGAACACTTCAAGAGCTGTTTACTCAAGTATGGTAAAGCATTCTGCAGAATATATATAGTGTTAAAGCTTGCACTATTGTGGCTAATCTATTGGCAATAAACTGCTTCAGTAGCTTTCCTTCTCCTTTAAGGCAACGTTTTGGGCTGCTATGGCCCTAGCATCCTAAAACGTTGCCTTTACGGACTTTAAGTAAAGTTTTTCACTTTTTTCAATAATACTGGATTGCTGCTGGCCTGCTGCTTTTATTGATCTATACAATTTTGCCCTGGCAGAGGGTACAGCTTGAACCTGGGGCTGCAAAGAGACGGTTTTCCGTCTTTGAAGCACAGATGAACTGAATGCACTGATAAAAATGATACAAAGCAGAAGCTAACAGTGTCGGATTGGGATGCCAGAAAACCTTACACATTGGGCCCACTTTCCAAACTATTATTCCTCCTCTCCTCACTCAACCTCTTTATTCTCCTAGTCTTTTTATATCTACTTACTATATTCTTCCATTATTAAGATTTTTTTCTAATAAAAAAATAGGGACTTACCATGAAATAGGCTAAATGGTTAGAAGCAAGAGGCCCACCGACACCTGTGTCCACCGGGAGTTTTCCTGATATCCCAGTAGGCCAGTTCGACACTGGAGTAGATGACATTTTGCTTTGGCATCTTCACACTGTATTTTACATTTACTCATGAACAATTGTTAAATTCACAGCTGGGATTTTCACAGCAGTTTTGTGTTGGATGTCCAGAGGAGGCTTGAAATGATGAGTCTGTAAATTCTAAGTAGTCTCTTAAGAATAATGGATGTATTTAATCATTAGAACCACTTAAGGCACAGTGCTCTGGCTGGTTTTCTAAGTAAGGCTAAAAAAAGCAAAAAAGCAAAAGAAAATGGGAAGGAAAACAAATCCCTTTCATAGTTTGTGCAAAGTGCAAATGGGGTATTTGAATTTTTTTTATATACAATTTGATCTTTAAAACAACCTTAAACTATTGCAACATGAAAAAGTGTTTTTATAGCCTAAATAATTGATTTAAATACATTAATACTGAGGTTCATGTAAGGCTAAGCTCAGAAGAGTGATTGGCCTCTATACTGTAATGGGACCAACTATTACTCTCATACTGGCTGTAGCCAAATCCAGTGCTCCAAGCTGTCCATTTCATTTCTGCACCCTAGGCACGTGCCTCTACATGCCTATACCTAGTTATAGCCCTGGAACTCTATTTAAAGTAGAGTCAGTGGCTTTTCACGGTGAGGGCAGTGAGTTTGGGGAATGCACTGCCTGGTGATACCAGATTCTATTAATGCCTTTAAGAGGGGCTTGGATGACTTCATGGTGCCCCCTACAAGTCCTAGATTCTGGCAAATGAGGTTTTAAGAGGCTATTTGTTGGCCTGGTTTGGGGTGGCTGTATGGACCTCTCTTTACTTGAAATTCCAGGGTTTATTTTTAATCTCTGGTCAGACCTATTCCCAGTCCTAACTTCCATTGGGTTTTGAGACCTAGACACATACATCCCCTCATTGTGGAGAGATCCACGGAGTGATATCTAAACCCTTCTCTGACTTATATCCACTAAGGCAAATGATCTATGTGGAACCATGCATCCCTTAACTGCTTCCTATTCATTATCTGAATAAATGTAGCTACAGTATCTTATACAGACTCCCGTGAATCAGTGGCCCCTAGTATCATGCCAATCGGCAATAATATAGTAAATTTTACTGACCATAAAAATATTTTGATATCTTCCTTCTTCGCATCTTGTTTCCATACAGTAAATATAGTCTTTTTTTTTTTTCGTGTTTTGATTGTTTTCAATAACCATACAGTATGTGTGTTTTTTTTAATTTAAATAATCCCTATAATTCATTTTATAAAAATCTGCTCTTTCCTGTGTCATCACTGTAGATAAAGGGGGATAACATGAATCGGGATGTACAACCTTTAGGCTGATGGCAGGCATGGTGGATTTTCACCATTGACTTCATGATACTCCTCTTGCCTCAGTTTAATAGAACCTGCCTGTTTTTTTATATACAGGGCATAATTCGCCCAGAAATGCACACTATTTTCTGTCCAAAAACCACCTGTCACCACTAGTGATAGCTTGGTTCAATTGCAGTAAATGATAGGTTGAATACCCACATTTAGATGTTGGTGGAGAATACCCTTCATGTGCCACAAGCCTTAACCCTCCCAACTTCTCAGGTTGGGCATCCTTAATTAAAAAACTAAACCTTATATAATGTCCTTTATGATTTTATCTCTTCACCCTCCCATTCCTATGGCTTTCTGATGTTGAGGGCCAAGGACCCTTTCTGTTATACACTGTAATTGCACACATGCCTCTCCCACTGGCTTATTTTCCCTTCACTTGCCTTTCAAACTGCAGCTCTGATATTTGCACAGATCTGGAACCTGTCTGCGTTATCAGTAAACTCGCTGTCAATCAAATGTTTAACAAGGTGACAAAGGGAACCAGAGAACAACATGTTTGACCACTTTTCAGCGCGCAGGGTAGGACAATGTGACACGGACGTGAAAACCTCCCCCAAGCCCTAAAGAGCGAGAGAGAATTACGTTGGTTACATACTTCCACACCTAAAAAATGAAGTGCTTTCTGGTTCAGAAAAGGCATTATCTCTCTGACGTATGGGGCTCACAATCTCGGAGTAACATCAGCAGACAGGTGTGGCACACTCCAGGGAAGGGCAGCTGTATCTGCTATGGCAATATCGACATCATCAGCTCTGGAAACTGTTTCCGCCCCTGCTCACAGTCTGGCAGCTTTAAATCAGAATATTGTTTTAGCATGGAAATCAGCTGCCTGCCTGGGGCTGTGTGTCTGTTAAATACATGTATCTTTTACACACTATAATTACTAGTTTCTGTTTTTAGGGTTTCACAAAAAATTGGTGGGGATGATCTGTGGTCTCACACCTAAAAGGTGTAATAAAGCGGCCACTTGATCGGTCTCTGCTGTTATACTGCTAGTGGGTGGTCTTGTGTGTGTGCACAACAGTTGTGGCAATATATGTCACTTAGCTTTCCATTCCTTGAAGTTTTGTATGCAGACTAGAAATACAAAATGTGCCAATGTCAGTGTAGATTCGGCTATTAATGTGGTCTCCCCAAACAAATAAGTCAAAGTGTCTGCAGCTTCCTTTTCTTCCCTCCCTGTACAGGGTCCAGTCTCGGACTGAAGTGTCCATGGCCCATTGGGGCTGCCACCTGGGAGCCCACACCCCAGTCACAACCTGCTGCTCCTCCATATGGCACAGGCCAGCTGCCACCACTGCTGCACATCGGGGGGGGGGGGGGAACAGTTACGGGACCTATGAGACGCGTTTTTTTTCTTATCCCGTTTCCCACCAGCCCAGTCCAACACTGACAGGCTCCAACAATGTATATATGTAGACAAGCTACAAGGAAACTCGCATAAGATATATATACTGTAGTGTAGTGGAATTTGAAACACCCCATAATTAGTGTGTATTGTAAATGAACAAAATTTAAAGTGACAGCCCTGGAAAAAATTGCCCCTATGCATCAATGCAGATGCATCTAAACCATACAGTGAGCCAGCCTTCCCACCAGGCTGAAAATGAAATCAAAACGTATAAACAATTTCTAATAAGGAGGAGGATGCTTCTACTCTGCATTGAAATGCCAGAGATATGCAGTAAAAGCAGTGCTTTCAGATACACTCTGGGATCCGTTATCCAGAAAGCTGCAAATGACGGGAAAGCCATCTCCCATAGACTCCATTTGAATCAAACATTTCAGATTTTTAAGAAACAATTCCCTTTTCACTGTAATAATAAAACCCTACCTAGTGCTTGATCCCAACTAAAACATAATTAATCCTCATTGAAGGTAAAATGATTCTGTTGGTTTTAATTAATGTTTAAATAAATAATTGTTTTAGCAACCAAAGTATGGAGATCCAAATTATTGAAAGATCCCTTATCCAGAACCCCTGATCCTAAGCATTCTGGATAACAGGCCCAATACCTGTATATCTATAGTAGTGGGAGACTCCAAGGTCCAGAAATTCTATCCATCCCAACAATCTTTATTTTTGCCCTTTCAGCTACATTAGGAACCAAGCACAGCTCGCTGGTACAGCTATGCATCTTGTGCTTTGTGGGACATTATTTTCATTAATCATTTCATGCCTAAAGCTTTAAAATTGCTCTACTAATCATTTAATAACAAGACTAATTGTCACTCCAGTACTGTAATCAGAGTATGTGAGGGAACACCGAGTATTGTACACAGCCCCAAGGAATATTGATATACTGATTGCCTTGGTTTCATTCACAAATGAGTTTATTAATCTCACCTTTCCAAATGGAAAAGAACTCCATTGCTAATTTGATGTCATTTGTTCTAAAATAAAGAATAACTGCCTACCAGTTAACCTTTTTGTGCCCAGGACTGATCTGATTTTGGAAAAAATAGAGGTGGGCTTACAGAAAGGGGGAAGGGTTATCATCGACTAGGGTGGCATTGGTGGATCTCTGGGGTTTCCTTGAGAATGTGGCAGGGCAAAGGTCCCCCCTCTTGCTTCAAACTAGCCCATGCAGTGATTTAGTATATGCCATCTTTATTGTCCACTCCATGTGTGAAAGTGGGGGAAGAGAAATGTCAACTAGATTACTTGCATTTCCAAAACTACTTACAAGCTCAGGACTTCTGTAAGTTCGGTTTTATTGATTCTTAACAGTCTGGTTCCCAAACTGTAACAGTGAAATCTACAGAAACAAGGCAATAAGCTCATTTATTCAAACTTGCAGGATTATATGTACAGTAAAGTATATTATTATATTATAATGTCAGACATTTTTATCTTTTTCCCTATCTGTTTGTTCCTAGCACCCCTTGGATTTATATATATATATATATATATATATATATATATATATATATATATATATATATATATATATATATATATATATATATATATATATATATATATATATATATATATAATCTTATTAGGGATCCTAGATTTTGCCAAATTGGAGCCTTTGGCCAGGATTCCGATTTGGCCAATACAAATACCTAGCTGAATAAAATCCAAACCTACCAATATCCAAGTAAGAGTTCAAATAAAAAATCAAGCACAAAAGTAGTGAAGAAGTGATACAGGTAAGGGATCCATTATATCCCATAGACTCCATTTTATCCAAATAATCAAAATTTGTAAAAAGTATTTTCTTTTTCTCTGTAATAATAAAACAGTAGCTTGTACTTGATCCCAACTAAGATATAATTAATCCTTATTGGAAGCAAAACCAGTCTTGGGTATATTTAATATTTATATGGTTTTCTAGTAGACTTAAGGTATGAAAATCCAAATTAAGATCCATTATCCAGAAAAATCTAGGTCCCAAGAATTCTGGATAACAGGTCCCATACCTGTACCTTTATTGGCTAACAATAAAAATACATTGCAAGCTTTCTGAGCACCAAGGCCCCTTCATCAGGCAAAATACCTGATATTTTGCCTGAGGAAGGGGCCTTGGTGCTCAGAAAGGTGGCAGTTTTTATTGTTAGCCAATATAGGTATCACTTCTACAATACTTTTGGTATTTTTTTTTTATTTGTAATTTTTGCAACTGGTTAACACGGTACCACAGTTTTTGTTTTGCAAGTAAGAGTCTGATTTTGGTTCAGGCTTTATCCAAAGAAAAATTCAATATTGGTCTGAAAAAAGTAGATTTGGTGCATAGTCTTTTTCATAACTTAATAGAGGAACATATTTATATGCCCCCTTAAGATGGGATTGACCCAAACGGCAGAATGCAAAAAGTGAGGGTTTTCAAGAAAAAGAGTGAGTTTTATGTGTATCGAGGGCTTGAGCTGAACCATTGACCTCAGGTTCCATATACCTTGTGATTTTAACACATCCAGACAGCAGGTACAAAATAGGAGACCCGGTGAGGCAGAGAAACGTATGCATTCTCAATATAAAGTATGTGCATAAAACAGGTTATATTCATACAGGTATGTGGGGACTACCAAGATTTTGCTGTGGGTCCGTCAGTACATCTTGGGCTTGCTATCACAAATGGAACCACTACACCAAGTTAGAAAAGCTTAATGCTAAAAATAACTTAAATGTTTGAACAAATACTACATTTCAGTCTTACTGCATTTACAGTGGCAGGGAAGGTAGGTAGGTCTCTGCGGGAAAGGTTCTGCCATAATAATCAACTGTGATTCTATTTACTGATCAAGTCAAATAAGTTCCTTTATGAAGCATAAAAAGACAAAATGTAAGTCAGTTACGGTATATTTCTGTTGCATGGATTCCTTTTGCTTCTTTAATTGTGTTTCTAATTGACCCTAGTGTGTGTGATTGTGATATAGATGGTAAACTCCACTGAGACAAGGTCTGATGTAAAAGATTTATAATGTCTGTAAAGTGCAGTGGAATATGATGAAAAATAATTAAATATTCTTAAAGACTAGAGGTTTATCATTCCTTACTGTCCCATTTTGCTTTTATAGCCTTCCAAAGCTCCTCTTGTCAATCTTAGTCAGGTGTTCAAATCTTCTCACTTAAGCTTTGGCATGGCCTAATGGGTGGAGGTACAGTATGATCTGATATTAGTACTGTGTAGCCAAAAACTGAAGGAACTGGTAATGACACAGGCCCTGGAAGACTGACCTCAGTATAACTGTGGTTTAAAAGTACACAGTCAACAAAAAAAATCATATTTGTACAGAAAGATCAACATATAATATTTAGGATCATGATACTTGAATGAGATACACATGGAACTACGTTTTTGGGCTGAAAATGCTCTGCTTAATATTTCCAGGCTGAAAGCAGTGAAAGTGATGATGTTCCATAGTAAAGGAGTTTTTGGGAAAAAAAATATTTTCTGGAATCTTGAAACATACACTGATTATCATTTTCTTTGTAGCCTTTTGCCCAGTCAAAATCTCTACCCAGAGGGATTCCACACCCTCACCAGTGCCATCAATGGTTATTTCTTTAGTACATGGCTTTAATGCAGGCTTTACATACAAACACACTCCTCTGCCCTTTTTAATCCCTCTGTCCCTCCTAACCATAGTACTTAAATATACAAACCTTACTTTAAAATAACAGTTCATAACTGTTTGCTTGTGGTTGCTTTTTCCAGTCAGCAGCCTGTTAGTAAGCAGCCATGTCTCCATACAAGGCCCAGACTGGCAATCTGTGGATTCTGGCAAATACTGGTGGGGTTTTAAGATGCCATAGACCGTCACTATTTATTGGGCATGGGGAGGACTGTTTGGGCCTCTGTTTAAATTCCAGGGCCTATTTTGAATCACAGTCCAGGCCTGCTCCAAACCAGGAATTCAAGAATAAGCACCTGCTTTGAGGGCACTTGGAGCAACATCCAAGGAATTGGTGCATAAAATGTTGCTAAGAACTCAGCATTATTAAAGAGTTAGAGGGGAAAACAGTTTGAAATTCCTGGCTAAAAGATGTCTATAACACGGGCAACTTAACTGACAACTATGCAGTTCATCCATGGACCAATGACTGGATGATAGACCTGCCTCCTCTTCATTTTCTCAAACTGAACAATGGCAGACAGCATCCAAAATTCTGTAATTGTTTTCCCACCCAAAAAGTGTTAACTAAAATGCTTACAGTTTAACAAACCTAAGCTTATTTTCATTTGTTTCTCCAGGTAACCTTTGGTGGAACATTTATTGGCATTGGGCGTAAAACTCCAGACTGTCAAGGAAACACCAAGTACTTTCGCTGCAAATTCTGCAACTTCACGTATATGGGCAACTCAGCCGCAGAGTTGGAGCAACACTTTCTTAAGACGCATCCTAACAAAATGAAAATATCCTCTGATTCTGGTAAACCTTCTGAGAAAAGCACCAATAAATCAAGCCCCATTCCTCGTTCATGTGAGCCTGGAGATTTGGGAAAGTGGCAAGACAAAATAACTGTTAAAGCAGCAGATGATATGCCTGTTGGATATTCAGTACCCATTAAACCAGTAGATTCCTGCAGGCAAAATGGTACAGATGATACCAACTACTACTGGTGCAAGTTTTGTAGTTTCAGCTGTGAATCATCCAGCAATTCCAAACTGTTAGAGCACCACAGCAAACAACATGGGGGAGGGAAATCAGAAAGCCCTAATTCAGATTTAAATGACGAGATCTTCAGGGGGTCAGTCATTAATCAAAATGAAATTACCAAAAGTTCTGATGAACAGCTCCCAACAAAAATAGACAAAGGATTGGCTAAAAAGAAAGATGTCTCCAGTGTACCAACTGAGGATATTATAGTTACTAACTACAATTGTCAATTTTGTGACTTTAGGTACTCTAAGAGCCATGGCCCTGAAGTAATATTGGTTGGGCCTCTTCTACGCCATTATCAACAGCATCACAATATTCACAAGTGTACAATTAAGCATTGTCCATTTTGTCCCAGAGGCCTTTGCACCCCCGAAAAGCACCTTGGAGAAATTACTTATCCGTTTGCTTGCAAAAAAAGTAATTGTTCTCACTGTGCTCTCTTGCTGTTGCACTTGTCTTCTGGGGTGACAGGGAGCACACGAGTTAAACACCAGTGTGATCAATGCTCATTCTCCTCTCCTGATGTAGATGTCCTCCTGCTTCATTATGAGAATGCACATGAAGCCCAGGCATGTGAGGTCAAGCAGGAACTGAATCACCAGCATGGGGCCGATGGGCAGCCGAGCATCAAAGAAAGCAAAGAACACTCATGTACCAAATGTGACTTTATTGTCCAGGTGGAAGAAGATCTGTCCCGACACTACAGGTAGGAGCTGCTATTAAATTTAAAATGTACTCAAATTATATTTTGGGTTTAGTGATGTTGGACTTTACAATATACCATATACTTATCAATTAACATGGAAGTAAAGTCTAAAATAGAATAAGGCTAGAAATGCATGAACTTACTGCACCACAAGCCTAATCAAACAAATGATTTATGCTTTCAAAGTTGGCTACAGGGGGTCACCATCTTGTAACTTTGTTATACATCTTTGCAAGACTAAGACTGTGCACATGCTCAGTGTGGTCTGGGCTGCTTAGGGATCGTCATAAACAAAGCTGCTTAAGTTCTGCATGGCTGGGAAGTAAGGTGGGGGCTCCCCCTGCTGTTCATAAGTATGATTGTTTCCTTGCTCAGCAGTTAGGGACCGTCTGACAATTCCTATCCACAGCAGTAAATGAAGGGAGAATTTCACTGCATACAGTCAGGTTTCTTATAAAAACTGTACACATCTTTTAATTAACGCATATTAGAGAGAGGTTTCTTTTTTCATTAAAGAAAGTAAAAATGGAATTTTATATTTTTCCTTTACATGCCCTTTAAGGGTTAAGTGTAAGGTGGATGCAGATTTATAGTGCCTCCATAATAGAAACATTAAGAAAATCCTAAAATTCATTTCAATGTTCTTTCCCTCAACAATGTTTGCCTTCCTAACTCCTTCCAATAACCCTTCCCCTCAAATGCAACAACAATTCTAAATAGTCAGATTGTTCCCACTCATGACTCATTAGGTGACCATCTCTTCCTGTTCCATAAGACCCAGTATCCTTCTACAGTACAACTAGAAGTCCATTTTAAAATAATGGTAGTCTGACCTCAGCAGTTGTTTGGGGGGAAAAAGTTGTGTCATTGCCCTAATACAAAATAAAAATAGCACACACATAAAAAGTGAATTAAAGTTATATACTGTAATACTCAGATATGTCAGTATGTGATATGTTATATAGATATGTATTGTAATGGGATGCTGTAGTTTCTTATGGTTGAGAGGATACACCGTAACCGTAAGTAAAGGGATGAGGCGTTAGTGACAGCAGTTTTTCCTTCCTTGTACATTTGTTAAATGTATTTTACTAAGCAGACTTAAAACCTCTAGGGATAACTGAGATATAAAGTATGGCATATGGCAGATAATTATAACAAGCTCTTACTTTGGAAACTGCTATTTCTCTTTCTGCTTATTCCTGTAGTCTTATTACCACCTATTAACATGAAGCATTGCTTGTGAGATATCTTTATGATCAGGGGAATACCAGTGTTTTCGTGTGATATATAAAAACAGACTAACGTACTGATATGCAGCATTTGATATGAGAAATACTTATTCCAAGTATTTGTCCAATTTTTTTTCAAAAAACACCACACTGTACATAGCCAAATCAGTGGATGAGGAAAAAAAAAATGGGGCATCTCAGGGTCTATTCCCCATATGTCATAAAAAAAACTAAAGGGCAGATTTATCTGAAATTTTTTGCACTAAAACTCAAAAAATTTGAAATAGAATTTTCAAAACTTGAATTTTTCTTGAATGTAAAAATTCACCATCTAAGAGTTGCCAAGCTCATGTGAGTCAATGGCAGTTTAAGTGATATTTTTTGTTAATCAAGTCAAGTTTTATAAATTTTTTTTTTTTTTAATGAGAATTGATATACCCATTGAAAATGATGACTAGAATATGAATTCACATATTTTTACTCAAGTTCTTTAAATTTAACTTTTTTCATAAATAAGCACGTGTTTTCTTATGTTTTCGAGTTTATTTGAATTTTATAAAAAAAAATAAACCATGGGGCTATTTATCTCATTTTAAAGCACCAAAAACTTAAAATGTAAAAATTCATGTAGGTTGATAGGAGTCCTGCACAAAAATATTCAGTGGGTGCACTTACCGGACTGCTGGCTCAGCGTGCTGCACATTCCTCCGTTATCCCAAGTATGTATCCAAGAAAAATAAATGAATGGAGCACCGAAGACGCCAGTATAAATTAAGAGTAGAGATTTTATTTGGTAGCCATTAAAAAGCCAATTACAGCAGCAACACCTCCATTCTGGCTGCCTGCTTGATGCATTTCATGGCTGCAGTTGCTTTGAATTTTATAAAAAAATACCCTATGGGGCTATTTATCTAATTTTAAAGATTTATTAAGCACCAAAAACTTAAAATGTAGGTTGATAGTTGCTGTCCTAGGCAGAGTTTAAGCAATGTTTTTTCAATTCAAGTTTTTTTTTTTTTTTCTGAAAGTTGGTAGACCCATTGAAAATGAGTAAAATATGAATTTGATGCATTTGAGGTTTTTTCATGGATTTATAAGAGTTTTTATATTAGGGGGCAGATTTATTAAAGGAGAAGGAAAGGTTAAAACTAAGTAAGCCTTATCAGAAAGGTCCATCTAAATATACCAGTAAACCCCCAAAGTAATGTTGCTCTGAGTCCTCTGTCAAAAGAAACACTGCATTTCTTTCCTTCTATTGTGTACACATGGGCTTCTGTATCAGACTTCCTGCCTTCAGCTTAATCCTCATTGCCCTGGGCAAGAGCATGCTCAGTTTGCTCCTCTTCCCCACCCCCCTCCCTTCTCTACTGTAATCTGAGCCCAGAGCAGGGAGAGACTCAGGCAGGAAGTGATGTCACACCACATTAATACTGCAGCTCCTATTCTAAACAAACAGAGTTTCTAGAGCTTTTTACTCAGGTATGGTAAAACATTCTACAGAATAAATATATCATTCTAGTTTGCACTATTGCAGCTAATCTATTGGCAATAAAATGCCTCCGTAGCTTTCCTTCTCCTTTAAGGGTCAAAGTGAATTAGAGAGAATTTTCTAAAAAAATTCAAAGTCATTTTTTGGATACTTCGACCATCGAATAGGATACTACGACTTCGAATTCGAAAAATCTATATTTAAAAATCTTGAGTTTTGTGTAGACATTTCTTAGAATATTAGAACCAATTTCACATGTAATATATTATTTTATTGTGATAACTGGGATATTTTGACATATTTTTAAATAAACATTTGCATATACTTAACAACTTAGGGTAACACCATTATTTTGTAGCCATATATTATAAGGGCCTACGCCATATTTCTCAAAATCCTGAAAAGGTAGTACTCTAATGCCATCTCTTTTTTTAAAAAGGGCATCCTTGGCTGTCCAAATGTAAAGTAAAGTAAACTCCCTTTCTTACAAGTGTGAAACCTATAAAACTCTAAAGTCTTTTCTGTTAAATCATAACATATGGCATTGTTCTCAAGGAAGCTATGAAGTACTGTACCAGAAAAAAGATTGTTTTTTATGGATTTTTTATTTCCTGCAGTTATTTTTGCATTATTATGGTACAGAGTCATATAGTTACTTATTCAAAATTGAAGGTACAGTAGTTGTTCTCTGTGGTTAGACTTGATAAGATTTAGGACTTTTAGAATGTGTATATTAGTTTGTTTTCCGAACAAAGATGGGAAAACCCCACCGGTAAAGTTTCCATCTATCTGAGTTTTTTGAAGATCAGATGTGAACATCTTCGAAAATTATGTCAATATATGATACTCGTTAAAATATTTCCTGTTGTTTTAAATGAGTAGGCATGGTGGTTACCATAACACTCACTTTAATTATAAATATGTAGTTAGTTGTGGTTATATTTTCCCACCGAGGAGATCTACTGACATTATTCAGCATAATCACCAATATACAGAATGGATGGCAAATATTTTTTGTTGTGAGCTCCTGTTGTAATTGCATTTTTGCTTGTGAATAACCCACTTTAAAGTGGGAAATCTGATCTAAACTAACCAATTTTATAGTCAATCCAAAATATAAAATGCTTGCTAGCGATATTATTAATGTTCAATGTTGCTATTGTGATAATTTGTAGAAATCCTTTTTAAACTTTGTTTTGTTTTTTTTCCACTAAAAGAATGGAGAATGGCATTTATTGTGCCTCGGACCAAAACAGGATTATGCAAAACCCATAAGATCCAAGTAGAAGTGAAAGCTAATGTCTATCCTTGATTTCAATTTAACATGGCAATTCTAAGGGTTCTTATAACAGTTAATTCTATGGGAGGCTCTTTTACAATTATAGGGCCATGGAGTTGTGATTATGATTTTGTAATGTGTAACTAATATTGATCATTAATATTTTAATCACCACCTTGATCATCCATTCTCTGCAATAGGTCAGTCACACATTGACAGAGCATATTTTGGTTTATGGGGTCTAGCAAAGCAAAGATTTAACATCTCATGCTACATAGGATTCTAAAGTTAGATAAAGATGGATTTTACTATTTTGTTCAGTGGAGAGGTGCAGGATAGTGATGGGCGAATAAATTCGCCTTGCACAAATTTGCGGTGAATTCCCGCGTTTAGCCACCAGCGAATAAATTCGCTGAATCTCCCACGAAAATTCGCCGGTGAAAATTCACCAGCCTCAATTTTCACAATTTTTTTGTGAAAAACTTAAAATTTCACGATTTTTTAGTGAAAACCTTCAAATTTCACGTTTTTTGAGGAACTTTCCAATTTCACGATTTTTCGCCGAAATAAATTCGCCCATCGCTAGTGCAGGATATACTGAAAGGGCCAGTCAACCACAGAAACTTGTATCATCTTAATGACAAACAATATTGTTCAAAAAAAACTACAGGAAAAAATATAATTTTATTTTAGCATATAAGTTGTACTATTTTTTTCTAACCTGTTTACTGTGTAATGTACCACGTCGGATAAAGTATAATTTGTGCATCAGAGGTGACATTTGGTTATGAGAGTACAAAGTATTGAAATATTTAGTCCTAGTGATTTGTCTCAGAATTTAATAACCTTCAAGTGCAGACAGAAGTATCAAATGAGAATTTGAGGTGGCCCTGCAAAGAAACCTCAAGTACTTTAAAAAGCAATCTATATGAAGAAGATTGAGAAGACTTGGGCAATAAAAAGGAAAGTCTTTAACTCCTACTGAATTTTTATATTTTTACTGTAGTTAGAATTAAATGTTGAAGGCATAATGTCTGATTGTGGGTTTGATCACTCTTCTGTCCATGAAATCAGTGTACTAGGGCTTATAATGGGTAGTTTTCAGATGCCTCAAAAAGTTGTCTTGTGGGTCAGAAAGCTGTACATTTAGGCGGTTATTTACTTAAATTTGAAAATTTCTCTCTATTTTTCCTTAAACTGCTTCGACCAAACTCCCGGGCACAATTACTCAAAAAAAATATTTTGCTGGAAAAGACGCAATAAAATCATAAAATTATAAAAATAAAATTCAAATTGTACGATTTGCCTGCTAAATAATACTGGGGATGGCTATCCTACACATCCCTACACTGTCTTGATGGAAGGCCATGTATTTCAGTGTTTAATCTGTTTTAATATCTCTAAAATCAATTAAGTTTTGTTCTTGTTTACCTTTAGGAAAATGCAAACAGCAGAGTAATTAGAGGTTAAGAGTTGGCATCCCTATATGTATAAAGTGTAATAATATGGTCTCTGAAAAAGATATATACAAGCAGAGCTGTTAACACATTGAAGGCAAGCAATGCTTTCCAGCTGATGGATCTTTTCCTTTACTTATAGTTGCTCCAAAACTGAACAGGAATCATTAGACAAGACCCAAGATTATGTTGACTGATTAAAAACCACATAGGTTTAGACTTTATTGAATTTAGACTGAAGTGCTTGAAAACAATTTAACTTCTTATTAGATATGGTTTTCTAAATATCTTTTTTTATCATGGGGGTTTTGAATGAATGTAAGAGTAAAACCATGCAAAGTTCTTGAGGCTCACTATACATAGTATTCATTGTTTCGCGTCAGGCAACTTAGACTGCTACATGTTCCCTGAAGTATGAATCGGATACAACAAAGTTGGGGGAGTTGTGGGAGTAAACCTTAAAATCTCATTAAGCTCATAGTCATGCCAATTATTCTGTCCCATAGCTTTTTTCATTTTTTTTTCTCTTTTAGGAGGGTGCATAACTGCTTCAAATGCCGTCAGTGCAACTTTACAGCAGCAGACACACAGTCATTATTGGATCACTTTAACTCTGCTCATTGTCAGGAGGCTGAAATCACTACATCTAATGGAGGGGAGCACCATGGAACATCTTCCATCAAGGAAGAACCAAAAACTGATCTAAAAGTTTATAATCTTGTCACTCCAGATTCCAAAATGGGAGAAGCCATATTTGACAGCACTGTGAAAAAGGAGAAGTTTGAGGATAAGGAAACACTCAGGGAGAAAGCTTGGTCTGATGGTTCTGTTGATGATCTTCGGGGTGTTGCCTGGAGAGCACCAGACATTTTAAGAACAAGCCCATCTTACTCACAGATGGGCTTGGGTCTTTTAACCACAGTGTCTGTAAACCAAGATCAGCAAAAATCCTCAAGAGACAGCCCCAATGTGGAAGCAGCACATCTAGCCAGGCCAGTGTATGGCTTGTCTATAGAACCCAAGGGATTTCAAGGAGTGACAGCAGGTGCTAGTGGAGAAAAGTCTGGGCAGCATACACCACAGTATCCTACAGCAGGAGATAGCAAATCAAAAGATGAATCCCAGTCACTGCTAAGGGTGAGATATTTTTACCTTTATAATTGTTTTGTTTATGATTTTTTATATTTAATGCACAATCCCATTATTTCTAAACTTTTTCTCAGAATGCTTAACCTAGGCAAAGTTTTATAAATAGTCCCTATTAGAACACGTATAGAGAGAATGAATTTCACGGTTGCCGCAGAAACCTCTTTTTTTGTTCTCTGAGCTCCAAGGAGGGGTTTGTAAATCATTGTTCAGTCTGAAAACTAAATTAAAATGGGTAATTTAAAAGAATACGTGGCTGTGTGAATGTACTTAACAACAAAAACCCCAAAACAGGCATATTTCCATTTGGTTTTTAAGATGTTTTTTTTTTACTTGCTATCCCATAACAGTAGCAGTTGACTTCATAAAACTGTAAATAACCAGTAAAGACAGAGGAAAGTCAACGTTAATGAAAGGAAAATTCCAAAATGATTGAACAAAACTAAAATGTGGTTGGACTATTCATTCTGATATGCTAACCTACAGCAAGATTTGCTTTCAGAATTGTCATATGGAAAAGATTATGTCTGAAAATCTGACAGTGTTTTTCTTTGTGTAATAAATAAAGCAGAAGTCGTACGAATGTTTAGAATATTGTAGAGGCAAGTAACAATATATTGAGTAATTCATCTTTTCATGCTCTCTGCATGTATTAGTGTCACAGTACATTTACTGAAATGGCTGCAATGCATTAAATGGTTTTGTGCGTTACTTTTATGTAGGCGGTGGTTTCATGCAAAACAGAGGCTGATTTCGAATTTTGGTCTTGAGTTCAAAAATGTTGACCAAAATATCTGCTGTCGATCTTCATGATAACATTTAGTAACATAATTACTGTTGCAAGTTAAATTTCTAATACATTTTAGTTTATAAAGTTTAGACTTTTTTTTAAAGAAAACAAAAATATTGGACCTCATTTATAAACACTGGGAAAATGTGCCCATGGGCAGTAACCCCTAGCAACCAATCAGTGATTCGCTTTTTTCAGCCAACAGCTGGTTAAACAATGAATGCAAGCATGTGATTGGGTTGCCAAGGGTTACTGGCCAGGGGCAAATACCCCCCATTGAGTTTAAGAACTTCCTGGTGATTAGAGTTGATATAGGCTGATTCTTTTATGCCACTATACTGCAATTATTTGCCGCATTCTTTGGAACTCACATACCACATATACATACCAACCTAAGCCCCTTTATATTTTAAACAAAAATAGTGTTCTAAAAAGTCATATATTTACTGATGCATGCAGATAATGGGCAACTCCACCCTATGGAATGTGCTACACTTATAATTACATTCATTACTAGGGGAAAGAAAAAGGGCGTAGAAAGCGTTCGTAGCTAAAATCATTATTTGGGTGTGTGACCGCAAGCAGTGGTGAAGTGGGTCAGAATTACATAATCATGTTAAGGAGTAGGTGAATCAGAATTTAAATAAAAGGGAATAGTGAGGGAAGCCTTTTTGCCTCAAGCCATTTGGGTAAACACATTAATAATCCTGTTGCTAGGCACAATGTTGAAATTCACAATAACAATATGAAAAGGCATAAATAACAAACGATGCCGATGGGATTTGTGAATTACAACCATAAGCTACTGTTTTTGTGAACTTGAATAAAGAGATAGATAGATAGATAGATAGATAGATAGATAGATAGATAGATAGATAGATAGATAGATAGATAGATAGATAGATAGAAATATATATGGAAAGTTTTTAAAAAAAAAATATGTTTTTCATAAATTTTTACTTGTAGGATTAAATGCAAAAATGCTGACTTTAGGTCAATGATATTCAGCATAATCTTTTTATTAGGGGGCATATTTATCAAGGGTCGAATTTCGAATTGAAAAAACTTCTAAATGCAAATTCAAAAAGACCAACCGAAATTAAGTCTGTATTCATCTGAATTCGAACCGTACGAATCAAAGGAATATAGCATTCGATCGAATTCGATTCAAAGTTTTTCCTCCAAAAAAAACCTTTGATTTTTCAAAGTCCCCCAATTGACTCCAAATAGGTTCTAGGAGGTCCCCCATGGACTAAAAAGCTCTAAATTCGAATGTTTTTCATTCGAAAATTTACCTCAATCTTCGATAAATCTGCCCCTAGGGTTATCACAGCCTTTGAGTTAAGAAATCCTACAATTTTTTTCAGTATCTTGTTTCTTCATAGCAGATATCCATTTTGGACATGTTTCCATCTCCCAAACCTTTTTAGGTGTCCACGTATGTTAGAATCCATTGGCCAGACAATACATTCATCTGTTTTGCACATTTGTCCTACTTTATAAACCTATATGGTGCTTCTCTTGGTCAGTTTTAAACTAGAGCAATTTGTCTAGTGTTTTTATATGAAATGGTTCAATTTTCCAATTACTACATGTCTGTTTATTGGATTATAATAAAATATTGAAGACATACAAAGATATTTGTGGTAGGCTGAGGGCCATGTAAATCACATTTAAATCCATGGACACTTTTCTAAAATATTAAAATGTCGTATAGGCCAAATATATGACTTGCACGATTGTTTCCAATGCTTGATAAAAGCATGCTAGAAATGTACTCAATGATCTGTTTTTTTTTTTTAAATAAATATATATATATATATATATATATATATATATATATATATATATATATATATATATATATATATATATATATATATATACATAAGAAGTGGAATATATTAAAAACATCTTAATATTATTATGTGCTTATTATTTTATGTGCTGTATATTACTTTTAAATACTTTTAATTAATGGTCGACAGGTATGGGATCTGTTATCAGGAAACCGTTATCTGGGAAGCTCTGAATTATGGAAAGGCCATCTGCCATATACTCCATTCTATCCAAATATTAAAAATAATTTCTTATTATAAATTATTTAATGTTTACATGATTTTCTATTAGCCTTAAGGTATGAAGATCCAAATTATGGAAAGATCAGTTATCTGGAAAACCCCAGATCCTGAGCGTCCGGTCCTATTTTGCTAAAAAATTTGTGAAAGGGCAAAAAATTTGCAAAAACATTGAATCAATGGGCATTAAAAAAAATGTATGCGTGAAATTTTTTACGCATGCAACAATTTTTTCTTACTCCAAATGCATTAATGTCGTGGCGACTCCGTGCCTGCTGAAAAAACCGCTCATCATTAAGTACTAAGTATTCCTGAAACCATTCTATAAATTAAGCATGGCAAGCAGTGTTGAGGTGTAACAGATTCCACATATGAGGATCAATTCCTTTGTGAAAAACACCAAAAAATTCTGTTTAATTGCATCTCTTGGAGCAGTGTTTACAAAGATAATGACATTTTTACGACCAGTTGTGCTTAAGATGACTCAAAACACACATACACTCCATTTTTAATAGGTCTAGCTGTATAATACATGTATAAAATGTAAATGTTTTAACCTGAATTAGTGCTTTTTTGTAAAAAACAAACAAAAGAGAGACTTACTTAGCAGTATCAGTAGCAAGATTGAATTTGAGGTTATACATTGTTGTTGACTTGCATGTAAATCACTTAAAATGATAATACATTCTCGACTGAAAGAACCAATTAATGCTGGGCTGGAGATAATGGCATTTGGTTCAAGAGCACCAATTTCCTTTCTCTACTGTCTTTGAAATGCAAACAATTGTGTTTGAAGCTATTTAATAACAAGACACCATCAATACAGAATTGATTAATTCCCAAGGTGTAATTAGCAGCATCACAGACTAAAAAAAATGTTGACATATGCCCTGTACGTGAAAACACTATTTAAAAACATATTGCAAATATTATTAGCTTTATTGCTACTACTTTATTCTTACAGTATATGTAGAATAAGTGTTTTATTGTCAGATACAATTTATTGAGTTAAATGTTTGAGAAAAGTGTTTTTTCAACAGTATTTGTAAAAAACTAAACCCCCACACAGAATGCTTGGGACCTGGGGGATAAGGGATATTTCCGTAATTTGGATCTTCATGCCTTAAAAATCATGTAAACCTTAAATAAACCCAATAGGCTGGTTCTGCTTCCAATATGCATTAATTATATCTTAGTTGGGATCAATACAGGGTATTGTTTTATTATTACAGAGAAAAGGGAAATTATTTTTTCTAATTTGGATTATTAGGATAAAATGGAGTCTGTGGGAGACAGTCTTTCAAGAATTTGGAACTTTCCGGATAATGTTTCCAGATAACCAATCCCATACCTGTACTGCTCATTTTCTATTCTTCCTTATCTTGCATTGCTCTCATTTTTGATCACCCTACAGACACTTGGTAAATACTATATAATAGTAATTTTGTCAAAGACCTTGTCTTGCTGATACATGTATTTTTAATTTAACCTGTGTTGCCTTAGGATATATAATCTTTAACATGGATTCAAGCCAATTCCAGAAAATAGCAAACATGGAAGTTTGGGACATCCCATTGTTTCCAATACTTACTGTATTTTGGTACAAATGCAAGTTTTTTTTTTAATTGGTTATTTCAGAATGATTAAACATTAAATAAGTTTTTTTAGAGGCGTCTATACCAAGCCACAATTGCCAATTAATGCAGTATCATACTAAAATTGGAACCACCCCGCTGTGCAAAATACAAAAATTTTACAATACAGAAACAAATTTCTTTTCTTTTGTTTTGTGCACAGTTCTGGGGAAAAAAAACATTGTGAAAATGACCATTGCATCTGAAATTTGCACTTGTGTTTTGTGATTGTAAACAAACCCTTATGCAGTATGATCTAAGCATGAAAGTCTATTGTATGTGCTCCCTTGGTTAGTTTTTGTGCACCATGAATCGTAGGATCCCAGTACTTAAAATGGCGATTTTATTTTTAGAATTGCCCAATGGCACAAACTACTAAAAAAGTGTTTTTATGAAAATCGTTTATTTAGATGAAGCAGGGTTTTAAATATAATATGTTTTATACAATATATTTTTATGACCTATATCATAAACTTAGTCTACCATTTGTCACACTGGGCAATAAAAAATTTCTAGGCCGAGAGGAATTTCACATTAAACTCTATGTGGGAGAGGGAGATTTTGGGTGCCTTGGTGCTATGATGAAAAATATTTTACCAGGGTGTTATAATACATTGTTTAACCTGATTTGAAATCTTATGACTTCTCTGTGGACTGAGCAATAAGCATCTTCTAAATAAACAGGGTTCAACAATTCCAGATAAAGCAAATGGCACACAGCAGTATTCTGGGCATGAAATGAAGAAATACTGTAACTGCCTAAATAGTTATTTGGTTTTGCAAAAGTTTACACCGTTGCTCCTTTCAGAATACCAGTAAAGGCTCTTGGATAGTTCTGATATCTTGTAACCTGCTCTGGGTTGCTTTTTTTAGAAGAAATAATAAAATGAATTAATAATTACATTTTGGAATGAAAGCATGGCCAATAATATACAGTATGAAAGCCGTAAATATAACCTGCTTGAATTTAACCACGTTCAGGATAATTATTGCTTATATTTTCTTAAATGAGATAGAGCTCGTCTTCCCTTACCCATGAATTAGCTTGCTGAAGATGATATAAATAGAGAATTGTCCTGAATCTGCCAAGAGACAAATTAAGGTTTTTTTGAGATTATCAAACTACAAAGTTAAAGCATGGGTTCTGGTGGTTTTTGAATTTTGAAAAATAAGAAAATGGTTGGTAGTTTTATCCTGCACAAGCATGAAAATAGTTCTGGCACTAGGTGCCAAATAAAGACCGTGATTGGCTATTTGGTAGCTCCTAAAAGGACTGGCAGCCTACTAAAGGATCTATTTGGCAGTGCACCTGGTTTTTATGCAACCAAAACTTGCCTCCAAGTCAAGAATTCAAAAATAAGCACCTGCTTTGTTGCCACTGGAAGCAACATCCGAGGGGTTGGTGAGCAACATGTTGCTCGAGAACCAATGGTTGGGGTTCCAATACTAAACTTATAAGACTCGCCACTAAGGATCGTCCTTCCCAGAATGACTATAATACAAAATATTCTACTTTCTAGTAGCTCTTTAGACACAAATAAAACAAATAGGCAAGTGAGAAAAGACAGCCTTATACTACATTAGTGGTATGATAGTTAAAGTGTGTTTTAGTGAGATATTTGTGTATGAGAGTATAATATGTTGTCTGCTTACTGTATGTATATATACATACTGCAGTGGTTGACAGCGCTCCAAAGACGATTCCAACATGATCAAGGGTGCTTCCTACTGTTCCCAAAAGTTATTGTTGGCTTACCGATGCCTGGCTGATTAACAGTTAGCCAACAGTAACTTTGGGGACAGTAAGACGCACCCTGGGTCCAGGTGTTACCTAGGCATTGTATCTTTACATTAAGCTTTGCAGTATATTAACTATTGCTCTTATCAGTCTAATGATGGACAGGTGCCCCGTAACAGTCTTTTGGTGCCATTTAGACATATTTAAATGTGTATTTGTGCACTGTATTACTTTCCCTGACGAACGTTCCTATGTTGAACTGAAACGTTGGATTCAAATAAACCTTCACTTGTTTGACTCAGTTGCCGTGTTGGAATCATCCTTGGAGTGCTGTCAACCACTGCAGTATTTATAACATCCCTTCAATTTAATCTTTGTTGCTGGACAGTTGGACAGACAGGAAAAATATCAGCATAAGCCAGTTTGGCCGCAAGAAAGGGAGAGTTGGTTTTCATACAAGTAATCTGCCTCCTTAGACACAACTCTTAAGAACCACATTCCTCAACTATATAGAGACATTTTTATTGCCCAAAGATGAATTCTATACATTTGTGCAATTGATTGATGAATGAATAAACTTCCTTGACAGAGAGTTGATTGGCTTAAGCAAAGCAACACTGTAACATTCCTGGACACTAGGGGGCACTATCTAATTTGTGGCTAATTTATTACCTTTGCAAAGGATTTTTACACCCATTTTAGCAAATTAAATGACATAATGTTCTCTGTCGGGTACCATGTTAAGGTTTTATTGAAATGTTGCCATTTGTTTTGCTGCCAGGTCCAAACGTCCATTGTATTTATCATTTTTTTTAGTTAGTGTTAGTCAGATACAATTTTCTTTTGTGTTGAAAGTTTCCTGGTGGAATTGCTCTGTGTAATTACATTGTGTGTCCTGCATTGTGATAACTCATTGGAACAGGGTTGCCAACAGTACTCTGGCCATAAAAAAAGCATTTCATTTTCCAGCCCTTACAGGGCACCCTGTAGCTTACAGTTGTTTTCTGTAAATAGACAACAGAGTGTTTTCTGATTGGCTGCAAATTAAAAATATCGTTCAAAATTAATAGCTGGTTGATGTATTGTTTTAAGGCTTCTGCCCAAGAGAGACTTCAGGACATCTACAAAAGACATCAGCGATTTTTTTTCCCCAGACATGGATTGGCAGAAATTTTCTGTATTTCTCCATCTGCACATTTCACAAAATAATTTTGCTGTGTAAAAAAAAGTCGCTAAGACAAAAGGAAAAACGCCTATTGACTTTAATGCATTTGGATAAAAAAGTTGCCGAGACAAAAAAGTCACCAAGACAAAAAGTCGCCACAAGAAAACCGCCCATTGACTTTAATGCATTTAGAATGAGAAAAATGTGTTGCACTCATTGAATTGATATAAAATTGGGAATAGGAAAGGTACTTTGTACCGCAAATAACGCTGGTGATAATGCTGGTTATATCTACTATCTGTAGCAGTCCAGAGCTAGAAGACTTTTCTGCTCAAACATAAATTTCCCTGATATCTTCTCTTTGTCTGGGCACATTGATATGAAATGCTGATATGGAATGGAACTGTTTCATGTTACCCTTAATCCTTTTGCTATTCGAGGTGGTGTAGGTGAGTGATTATTCAGTTGTTTGCTGTTAGATACTTCATGTCCATTTTATAGTAATTACATATTCACTGGCATTTAATTGGCTAATGCCCTGACACATTCACTGGCATTTAATTGGATAATTGCATGAATGTCCATGTTCTTTTAATTGTGAGATGTCATTGACCTGTGAGGAATGCTGGGAGCTGTAGTGAGCAATGACTTGACACCCTTAGACAGGGTTATGACTGTGCCTTTAAAAGGGTTATTCACCTTTGAGTTAACTTTTTCTATGATGTAGAGAGTGATATTCTGAGATATTCATTTTTTATAATTTGTGGGGTTTTTTTTAGATTACCCTAGCAACCGTGCATTGATTTGAATAAGAGACTGGAATAGGCGAGGCCTTAAGAAGATTAATAAAAAGTAGCAATAACAATACATTTGTAGCCTTACAGAGCATTTGTTTTTAGATGGGGTCAGTGACCCCCATTTGAAAGCTGGAAAGAGTCAGAATGAATGATAAAAAAAAAACAATGAAGACCAATTGAAAAGTTACTTAGAATCATCCATTCTATAACATACTAAAAATGAACTGAAACGTGAACCACCCCATTAAGTCATGAAAATGAATGAGATGAATTTGCGAGTGATGTTTTGTTTGGCGTTTAATGAAGCGTGTCTATAGTTAATGGTTTTGAGGCACCGGATAATGTAATTTGTGAATGAAACTCAGAATGTATTTAAAGTGTTTGTTCATAATGATAAGTTGCCTTCTCCTATATTTCAAGACAGGAAGGGTCATAAGACAGAGTTGCGCCGTTGTACGTGTTTATTTTTTGACACTGTTAAATTAACAACCCTTCAGACCTGTAGTGTACGGAAACAACCTGAGTAATTGAACATGCCACAGGGGACCGTGCTTGCTTAAGTTGATTCTTATTATGTAGGCTTGTCAGAAACCAATAATTAAATCTGAAGATGGATGCTCATTAGTCTGTAGGGGTGAAACAGAGAATCGGAGGAGAAGTACTTGAGATACAACTGCAAGAGAATGGGAATAGAGAAAGAAGCTTCACACATGTACGGCTGTTTCTCCTGATAATTTTAATTGTTCCTTTAATGTATTGATGTTTATAATTCATATGATTTAGTTGTATAATCACATTTACTTTACAGTGCTATGCAATATGTTGGCGCTATATAAATACATGATAATAATATCTGTTACAGCACAGTCTTAATGGCTCACATTTGGGTTATATTAAAGAAGAAGTTTACCTTTTGTGCCTTGTCTGTCCCTATTGCCAAAATAAAACTATTTTTATTTTAATAAGTAAACAATTTCATCCATAAGTGGGCTGGAAGTGGAAGAGCAGTTTGAGATTCTGCTATTGCATCTTCAGCTCATTAGTAAAGCAATATTAGGACTGGCTGGCAGTTTGATTTATCTGATGTTAATGGCCAATGATGAATTTTCCTTTTCCTGGCAAAACAGTTACTGATAGCTATGTGAAGCTACTAGAGAAGCTACTTCTTCAGTGGAATCTGTCTTACAAAAAATGGCAATTTTTGGCAATAGGGAAATACGTTTACAAAGTATGTATTAGTAAGTAAGCCCCTTTATCTCCATCAGGTCTTTGATTCTCCCTGAGTCCATTGTGACTAGTGATAGGCGAATACATTCGCCAGACATGGATTCACAACGAAATTCCACGCTTTGCTGGCAGCTAATACATTTGCAAAACAAAAAAAGTTGCGCACATAAAATTGGTGTGTTTCAAAATTATTCGCAGCCCATTGACTTTAATGCATTTGGATAAAAATTGTCGCTCGCGGCCAAAATTATTTTGACGCCCATTAACAAATGCATTTCACAATTTTTTCCCCGTTTCACGAATTTTGCAGTACAATCGCAAATTTTTCGGTGAAGCGAGATGCCACCGATTCGCCTATCACTAGAAACGAGAAGTAGGGATCCGATACTGTTAAGAAATGGGCGGCAGTAATGAGGAGGCTGTTCCAGTAATGGGCAAAAAACATATTGGCTATATTTTCTTATTTAACAGAAATATGACCCAACTGATTTTTTTGGGTAATAAAAGTGTAAATATTTTTAGAAGCCATGCTCTTTTGAAAAAAAGAGAAAAACATTTCAGAAATTGAAGCTGATCTATTTTATTTGAGGAAGTACTCCTCCTAATATATTTAGGAAAGGAACAATGTGCTCATTGTTTGGAGCTGTCACAGGTATAGCTTTATCTGCAAATCCACAAAACCTTTTTGACTGCTTTTCGTACATATTTGTGACTCGTGTTAATTCACTTTGAGGACATCCCCCAAAGGAATACATTGTTGACTGGGCATAATGAAGGAGTTTTGTGAGCTAAAAGCACAGCTGTAAAGAGGCAGCTTCCAATACCGTGTTTTTTTTTTTTGTCTGTTTTTTTAAATTCCCATCATTTTTATGGAAGCCTGTTAGTAAGAATTGTTACCTTTTTGCAACTCAGCAAACTCTTCTGGGAAATAAAATGTAATAATGAAATATGTAGCACTGTTCTCTGTGTTGTCTAGAAATTCTATTTCTGGGCACAGTGTATTATGTATAACCAGCTACAAAGAGTCCTCTACTAGCATAACCTCTTCCTGCTTGGCTGTGGTCTCAAAGTGAGACTTTATTTGAAAAAAACTCTGCTTCAAAATGAAAGAATGCTTTGAGGCTAACATCACATAAGATGTGGCTGCATCCAAAATGTACTACAAATGTATCGGTAATATGGTCAGGGTTTATTCAATCTCATAAATTATAAAGAAGAGAGAAGGGAAGCCCATTATGACAGAAACACCAAGTACTTGCACCTGAATAAAAAAAGCTAAAGCCAAATCACCCTGAAACTTGAAGATGCACCAAATCAATCAATATCATAATGTGATAAAACATGGCTCCCAATGTGCATTTCACTTCACGCTTCAACCTGGGCACAAAACTAAAGCCAGAGTTCCAGGCATAAAGGAAGCATAAAGGATAACCTGAACCCTGACTTTTTTTTATGCCAGTGGTTACCTTTTTTATCTCCTTTTCTTTTCAGCTTGATCTAAAGTACCTACATCCCTGAATGTTCACCAAACATTTTTATTCTGCTATTAATGAAGTCACAAAATAATATAGCTCTTGCCGTTGCAATTGTAAAATACCTCTTTGGGCCAAAAAAAAAGTGTGCTGTGACAAATGAGGTAACACTCTTCTCTTGAATTTTATCATTCTTCAGCTTTATGTACTGGAACCGATGCAATTCTCAGCAGTAATACTTCAGAGGAACATTTCACTGTTTCATTCAAAAATAAAAATAAAATAATTTTGAAATGTACTTTTTCCACCTGTTCTGGAATAAAGGTTACACTTAGAAACTAACTTCGGGATGTAAACTGTAGTTGTATAAGTTTCCTTTGGTGAGAGTGGGATCCCTTTGTTAAAGTTTACCTTAACCCTCACTGGGGTATTTATTAAAACTTGTTTGTTTTTTTTTAAAAAAAAAAGAATAATAATTCGACTGAACTCCCAACCACGAATGCCCTTAATTTACAAAAAAATCCCTTCCAAGAAATCATGTGCAGGAAGAGTTGCTACAAAATCATGCGAAAATTTGAAACGTGCAACTTTTTCGAATTGTCGTCAAAAATCATGAAGGGATAAAACTTCTTTTAAATTGTAAAAGGTTATCTCCCATTGACTTTTATGACTTTGAGTGGTTTTAGCTGGAGTATTTTCGGATTTAGATTTTTAGCAGCTTTGGAGCATAATCAAGCTCAAAAAATTTTAGTATTTTAAAAAACTAAAAATTCAAAGCTTAATAAATTAGGCTGCTTTCATATTTGATTTATTTAGTAAAATTAAGCTGTGAAACCACTCTACCACATGTTTATATTTATTAATAAAATGATAATTAGTATTATATTAATACTATGTCACATTTAGTTTAGAGCTTAGGTTATGCATTAAAAGAATTTACAAAAACGAAGAAGATTTTACAAAATTAGTGAAAATGTGTAATATTAAATAACCAAATCTGAGATTCATTTCAAGGAAAATAAAAAACTTTTCTCCAAATTCAGTTCCAGTTTTTCCCATAGACTTTATTCATGAGAGAAACTGTGAGATAAGTAAATCTTAATTGAATAGCATCTCAAATTGAATCTCGTTCATGAGTTTTCATGTGCTAAAATGTTTTTGAATGAATCTGGCCCATCGTGTTCAACTTTCATTAGCTGTGCAGTAATTCAAATTGTCATGGAATTCACAAAAAGGCCAAGTTTGCCAAATGTATTGGTCAGTTGGCCTTTAGTTGCAAATTTTTTTCAAAACTCTTTCTTTTTTTTTTTTCTTTTTTACAAAACATTGGAGTCTGAGGGTTTTCCATAGTGAAAAGTTTTGTCCATCACTAAGGTCTCATCTATCTCTTTCTTGTGCAATTTTTTGAGCAACTTTGCTTATTATTCGATTATGTTTGTCTTTTCATACTATTTCTCTCAAAGAGCAATTTAAAGAAAATCACATTGGCAGAAAGTTTTGCAAATTTATTTGCGGGTGATGAACGCAGAAATTTGCCACGATTCCATGCCTGGCGAATTTATTCACCCATCGCTACTACCCAGTACTGATATAAACATTCCAGTATCTAATTATACTGCCAGTTCATTTATTTTATCCCATGTAACGTGGAAGAATGTTGGAAGAATATTAGTCGAGCTTTAGAAATGGAAATGGAAATCGGAGTAGATCAATAAAAGATAAAAGGTCATAGAATGAAATGCATTCTGTAGAGAACTCTTATAAGTGTATATTGATGACAATGCTTGACAGCTAAAAACCAAGCTTCTAACCTAATTTCCTCATATACAGGATGAGAAATGAAGCACTGTGACTTTTCTGAAAGAACATCCATTTGCTAAAAAGAAATGTGCCTGGCTTTATAAATTAACCATATGTTATCTCATGCTGAATACCTCTAAACTGTATAGGCACCAAATAACTGTAATTTCATTGTCCTTCAGACTTATAAGCTTTATGTCAAGTAGGTGGTAAGGCATCATAAATTATCATCAGTGGAGCGTTTTTAAGTATATTCCATAATAGATGGCCAACAGCCAAAGGCTGTTTCATGTGCCAAAGAGCAGGCCCCAGTTAACTCAAGCAGACACAAAGACATAGGCATAAAACACTGTAAATAAACATATCTGTATCTTATTTGTTTGGCTTTTTCCATCCCATTAAAACAATAATTTGCTAAAGCATATCTGAAATGCAAGAGATATTTCTTATATGTGTATTCAAATATTATAGAAACAAGGTTTGTGCTACTGCCACATCATAGTAAATAACTATGGTACCACTCAATAAATAAGTATTAGATCAAAAATACAAAAGAAAGTAAAGAATAAAGGAAAACACTCACAGTTCACCTCAGTCCCAAGGTGAAAAATCAAAATTACTGTGTCCAAAAGGGATGTGAGGGTCTCCAAAAATAAGAAAACAAATGTAAAAAGTAGAAAAATTTATTAGGACATGAAACCTAACACGTTTCGTGCCTATTGGGGCACTTACTCATAGGCTCATTTATTCAAATATTAGCATTACATTACATTGTGTTACCTGTGTAATTATTTACTTTGTGAGCCCCTTGTTAAGTTATGATGACTTTGACATCTCAGATGTCTCATAGAATGAACTGAGGTCTAATGCTTTACCAAACTGATAGGTCATGCAGAGACACGGACTAGAGATTGATTGTAGTAATGGGCAAAATGTTTTGCCAAGTTATTCCATGAAAATGACTCCCAATTTGTCACGCGTCTAAAAAAAAAAAAATTGTCACCCATAGACGCCCATAGATGTGTTTCGGCGAATTATCACCGTTTTGAGAATTTTTGGTGAAACGGGTCTGGTTTACCCATCACTACTTATAAGCCTTTGCAGGTAGCTTGTTGAGGATGTTTGAATGGTAACATCTCATTAACTGGTATGACTTAAAGGGTATGCCAACCCAAAAAATAAACTTTTGCCTAATAAAAGAAAAACATAATCCTAAGCAACTTTGCAATATACATTCATTATATATTTTCTATGGTTTTTAAGATATTTACTGTCCCTTTCTATTCTCTGCCCTGGTGGCTCTGGCTTTTGAAACAATTAAAACATAAACCAACGAATTAATAGACCTGTCTTGCTGGAGGAGACTTTTGTAACATTGTTTAAAAAGTAACAACCATGCTCAATAGAGACATTGGACTGGCCCAGTGGAGCCCCAGTCTAACCAAAAAACCCAGTGGGCCCTGCCACCAATGCAAATCCCTCTGCCCCAAATGCAAATCTCCCTCTTTCTCCTTCCCTCCCTCCGCCAACGCGAACCTATGCATTATTTCTTCATGCAATCACCGGCAGGGGAGGTCCGGATGCTGTGGGTATCAGGACTGAGCTGGCAGGGTCCATGAGTGCTGGCACCCACCGAGTGTTTTCCCACTGGCCCAGTCTGACCCTGGTGACAAGGCACTGCAACTTATGAATATACAGTATGTTCCTAGAACTAGTTATAAGATCCACATAAGGCTAGCTTATCTGCATGAATTGTATACTGAGAGTACTGGCAGAAACAAATTTGCCATTTTTTACAAAGGCGTGTAGGTTGCTAAATATTTGTGGGTTGACTGAAATGAATACTAAATTTAAGCAAACCAGACTAGCTAAAATAGTCCCCTCTATTATACATAGGGATCAATCTGGCTTTATGCCTACTAAATCTACTGCTATTAACTTGAGGAGGGTGTTTACACATCTTCAGACTAAACATACAAACGCTGGGTCTAGGATTATTGTGTCTTTAGATGCAAATAAGGCATTTGATTCAGTGGAATGGCAGTACCTGTGGGCAGTTATGAAGAAATTTGGATTCGGCCCGGGTTTTTTAGGTTCAAATGCTGTATCTTAAGCCTACAGCATGTATTAAAATCAATGGCATGGTGTCCTCCTTTTTTCCCTTGGCTAGGGGAACTAGGCAAGGATGCCCACTGTCCCCACTCTTATTTGCAATAGCAATTGAACCTTTGGCTACCTGTCTTCGCCAGGCTCCAAAGGTTGTGGGACTTAAATATGGTCCATTAGAGGATAAAGTTGCCCTATATGCAGACGACTTGCTTCTATTCTTGGAAGACCCGGGACCTTCCTTGCAAGAGGCCATTAGTATTATTGAGAGGTTCGGTATCTATTCTGGGCTAACTATAAATAAATCTAAGTCTGTTATTTTTCCTATGGATCAGATATCTACTCAATCTATTAATTCCCAGGGCCTCCGATGGGTTAATAGCTTTAAATATTTGGGCATTACCATTTCTGTTGACCCTAGTTTGTATATTTTAAACAACATTAATCCAATCATAGAGCAATTTAGGAATGCAGTTAGAGTCTGGTCTCGTTTACCTATTTCTCATTGGGGTGGAATCAACTTGTATAAAATGATTTACTTGCCTAAGTTACTATACAAATTGCATAACTCCCCAATATGGATCCCTGAGCGGTACTTTCGTAAAATCAACTCTATCTTACTCCCTTTTATATGGGCTAATAAGTCTCCACGTATTGCGTGGACCTCATTAACAGCTACGCTCGAAAACGGAGGTTTGGCTTTACTTCATTTACGTTTTTACTTTTTGGCCAGTCAACTCTACCATATTCATAGTTGGTTCCATAGTGATGAGGAGGATCCTGGTTTGTTATTGCTGGCCTCCACAGTTGGCTCTTTGGAGGCACTTAAAAATATACCATATCGACGGTTAAGTGATTATGATAACTATCCATCCACAATATCTGTTCCATTTAAAGCATGGTGGATTGTTTGCTCATATACTGGCCATAAGCCTCCTTTGATTTCTCCTTTTTTGCCACTATGGAGGAATTCTAATCTGCCTCACTTTGGGACCCTTCAGGATGTCGTTTATTGGCATTCAAAGGGTCTTAAATGTTTGGGAGATATTTTGACAAATCAGATATTCCCTAATTTTCAACAATTGCAGATACAACTTAAAGAACCAAAATTACAGTTTTTTAGATATCTTCAACTGCGCCATGCCTTTAAAGCTCAGTTTGATACTCTGGAGGCGAAGTTCAATATTCCTCCAGTAGAGTTAATACTTTGAGATCCAAAGAGGGATAAATTGATTTCTAGGCTTTATCAGATACTCATAGGTACTATTCCTCCACCATTTAGTAGGGCCCAGAGGCGTTGGGAAAAGGTATTTCCTGCTCTTAGTGGGGAACAGTGGGAGGAGGCTACTGACTCACTTTATTGTGATTTAATTTCTTTGCGTGACAGGCTGGTCCAATACAAATTTATTCATCAATTATATATAACCCCTAAAAAGCTTCAGTTAATGGGTAGAGAATTGGAAGCCAGATGCCCAAGGTGCCAGGAGTTGGATGCATCTTTTCTGCACCTGGTGTGGCATTGTCCTCCAGTGCAGCAGTTTTGGAAGGATGTGTCACAGTATTTGGCTGATAATTTAGCGTTTCCCCAGGTGCACTCCCCGGAAATTTGTTTATTGGGATTGGTGGACGATCTTGTTCCCTTAAGCAAAACTAGAACACTTATGAGGGTTATACTGTTCTATGCTAAAAAGTTGGTGATAATGAACTGGATGGGTATAAATAGTCCCACTGTCATTCAATGGGTTAACTTAATTCATAAAATACTTCCGTCTATTAAACTTACTTATCTGGCTAGAGGGTGTATGGGGAAATTTGAGAGAATATGGGAATCGTGGCTGGATATTAATCCGATGGGGAATTTTTAGGAAATGGAAATAATATGTTAGTTTGAGGAGGCACCTATATAAGAGATAGCATATAATATGGGCAGAAGGTAGGGGGTGGCATAATATAGTGTATTTATGGTGGCAACAGTTTGCTTCTTATGTGAGGGCAAATGAAGGCACTATTGTTCTACTCCTAATAATATGCGGATTGGGCCTGCATTGGTGGGAGAATTTTATTTGTTTATAATTGCGACAAGAAGATATGCGATAGAATACTAAACACGAAATTGAGATAAGTGAATTCTCTCCCCCTTTTTGGGGGATTTTTGTGGGTTTTTTTTTTTTTTTTTGTAAATGTCTCTGTGTTGTCGCTGGGTTTGTCTTTTTATTTTTGTATATAGTGAGGGTGTGTAAAACACTGGGTACAGCTGAGCTCTGGAAGGAACAAATAGGGTTGGGGGTTTTTTTTTTTTTTTTTTGGTTGGGAACCAACATCAATTCCCTAAAGAACACTTGCACTTGTTAATCATGAGTAAATTCACGAGCACTAAATAACAAGGCGCTAATATGGGTTAAGTAACAAGGGCAATGCGCCGCAGTATTACAAGTAATCGGTGGGTATTTTAGCACTGGCACTATTGTTCACTGGCATTAATTAATTATTTTTCCTTCTTATTTAGTACTATTAGCATTGCCACTTGGTTTTAAAGGGGAGGAAGAACTAATAAATGGAAGGATATAAGTTTATTAATAATATATGTTAAATTCACAACAGTAATTTTAAACAACACTGGTATTTTAAATTGATAATGCACAGGTATCATGTATAGGTATGGTGAATTGTAACAATACTGGTTGTATACAGAGACACTTATTAATAATATCACATTAAGGGAATTTTAATTGATTGGGGTTCAATTGTATGATGGGATGCTCCTTTTAAGATTCTATTTTTTCATACTGCTGTACAGGAATGTATGTAATTTAATTGTTGAAAATAAAAATAAATTAAAAAAAAAAAAATTTAAGCAAACCAAAGTTTGGTAACTTTTTTTTTTCCTTTAGCAATTTTCATTACACTCCCCATGTTTTTTTTTTTTTTTAAATCTTTATTTTTCAGGAGTAAAAAAAGCTTAACCAAGATGCATATTTCAAGGCTGTTATACATGTTTCTGTTCTGTTTATATATAATCTTGTGTGAAAAGATATTGGTATCTTGGCTGAAGTCTAGTGGTGCAACAGTTCAATGACATTATAGATCATCTGAAAAACCCCTGTGCCCAATTAAGAGTCATGTCAGCTCTTCCTTTTGGACCAGCTCTTTCCTTTGTGCTGCACATAACAAAACAAAACATGCTGGGCCAGTAAATATACCCAGTGTGCCAATTCTGTAGAAATGCTAAAATTAGTGAAATTAGTTTCCCAAAGTATTATGCTTTTAATGTGCACAGGCCTACTGTCCCAAAGATACTACTTTACACAAAAGTCTGCACCATGGATAGTAAATGTTTCTTTTGCTTGTATAAGTAGATTCACTATTGTTCATTGTTAGTGATATATTGGGAGCAGTGCCAACTTCAGAAATTATACCCATTGTGTTTCTGCAGGGGGATTTCAGCTTGTTTACATAAAGTACAAGCTGGGTTTCGGAATAATAGATTTTGCCAAGCACAAGGAGGTAGTTGACGCATAGGGAAACACAGCAAAAATCCACTGGCAATGGCAGACAAAAAATAGATGAAATAAGACACAGGGACAGAAAGAAAACGTAACATAGATAGACACATATAGAACGAGAAAGTAAGATACCAACAAGAAGTCAAGCAAAGTCATGATCTGGCCAAAAGTCTGATTTGGTAGCAGGGCATTAGTCAGATGCACAAGCATGGCCATAAATCAGAACTTAGGTTAACTACAAGGACCGTCAACTCAGCCACAATGAGCCAAACACCTTATTAAAGGGGAACTCCGCAAAAACATAACTTAAGCTTTTTGAAAAGTAAACATAATTTCAAGCAACTTTGCCATATACATCAATTTAAAAATATGCAGACTTTTCATGATTTTTAATGGTTTCTGACAGAGCCCTAAGCCTAGCCCCCTGCTCTTCTGCTGATCTGTCTGACTACTTTGCTGAGCTGGCTGACTACTGTTACTTTTTATCAACAGCCATCTGTCCTCCGCCTGCATCCTCCAAACCCCACAGTTCCATGCACACATGATTGCAATAATGAAAGAAAGGAACATCACAGTGCAATGCATTGTGGGTTATGTAGTTCCTGCAGGCTGTCTGTAAGCTGTGGATAAGTTGTTACAATTTGTAACATTAGTGTTTTAGTCCCTCCTTCCCTGCCAGGATTTTTAAATGATGCAGAAAGAGAAGAACTGTTAAACATCTGGATATCAGCATAGAAAATGGCATTTATTTGTGCTTTTTGAAGAAACCGGTAACTGTGATGGATATATTAGGGGTTTCTGTGTTATGTGGGCCTCTTTATCAGATTTTGATTTGGAAGTTGGAGTTCCCCTTTAAAAAGCCTGGTAGTCATTTTATTGGATTGCCCCTTTGGCTAAGCTGATCACGTTATTCACATAGTAAAAACAAAGGACAGAGGAACATAAAAGCAGAAGCAATAACACAGAGCAGCAACATGTCCTTGCAACAGTGTCACCTGCTGGATTGGAGGAAATTTATCAAATAATTATTTCAATTTAAAACTGACTGGTTTGTTGTAGAACTGACTTGTCAAGTAGCTTCTTTGAGACTATAGTCTATGCAGATTCTGTATCTATTCACACTTACAGTGTATATACACAATATATGCAGTTTTTGTTTCTAACTGTAACACCATTAGATCATACATGAAACTCAAGGAGCTCCTTGTATTATGAAACTTCAGATTCATGCCAGAAATAAACCTTAGTAATTCTTCTCGTCTGAATGTGATCTTACAGTGCATGTGATTCAGATACTGGTAGATACATTTATTATCAGGATTTTGTATGCTGACCTTGATCCCAATCCATACCTACCTCAAAGAGACCTTATACTTAACATTGGTATGTCACTTGGTGACCAATTCCTGTGATTCACAAATTCATATCTTGTATTTTTTTTTAACCTTTTTTTCCAGGTACAAATACAGGTGTATGTAGAATGAATATTCACTGCACACAATACACTACAACAACATGTTATATTGTCCTAACAACTGCAAGTAGAAAACATTTTGCAAATTCGTTCTTCCCCTTTAAGGAAAGTTATGTAATTGGAAGCCATGCATTTCTACATGGTGGAGGTGAAAGTCTCCCAGCAAATATAACTATTATTGTAAGCCTTTTAAATGTAACTGAGCAAAAATAGGTTTTGCATCCGCGTGAACATGACCGTGTACATACCCCGCATGACTTGTGTTCTATGGGCGCATTTTTTTTTCCTCTCATTCGGGTTAACTGGTTTTTCTGGTTATATGAATGCGATTAATCACATAACTTAAGGATGTGTGACAGAAAGTTTCTTTTTTCTCTATTATCATCCAGCAATTGTTGTGTTTGTAAAGCTTTTTTCCCCTTCTATGGACATAGTTAGAAGAGACCTGTAAACTGCAGTCCCTATTCATTGAAGGGGATCAGTAGCAAAATAGGACAAAAGTGTGACATTCAGTTGCTATTGGAATAAATAACCAAAGCTTCGAAAATGGTGACAAGCAAAAAATCAGAAGTGTTTTAAAAATTCACTGATTTATCCAAGGTTGAGCTATTTTGATCTTGAGGGAAAAAAGTAACAATACAAGATAGGATTTTGTATGGTAGAAAAAAAAAAATATCTCTGGATACAACTAGTCACTGATAGTGATGATAATGTCAAATGCTGACTGCTTTGTAACTTCAAGGTGACTTCTGATATTCTCATATTTTACAAACAGGTGTTACATTATTTGTTGAATTTCATATGTTTCAGTGAGTCATAACTTGGCCCAGATTATAACAAACATCACTAAGCACCGTTAATAAATGGGGATGAGTGAATTTTTCCGCTGTGTTTCGCCGAGGAAATGACGCCCATAGTCTTGAAAAAGATTAGCTTATGACCAGGGCTGTATTGACCTCCCAAGGTGGAAAAGGTTCGTCAAAAAAAAAAAAAAGACGTGTGTCAAATAAAATTTGCCACGAAACCGGTTAAATTCGCCCATCCCTATTAATAAAGATATCATTTGCAAGGATATTCATGTCTCTTTATTATATTTGCATAATATATTTTGGAGTAGTAGTGTGAAAACTGGGAAGGCTCAAGGATAGTGTATGTAATTGATTAGGTTATCACACATCACTTTATTGCCATGAACTGGTCTCGAGCAGGGTCCAATGAAAACAGCAGCACAACGTTATTGTTGAAAAAGTAAAGAACTATACTTAAAGTGCCTTAGGCAACGTTTCGGGATATACAGGCCCTTTGTCAAGCCTGTGGCAGAGTGCTTCTGTTTTCATTGGATTCATGTAAGTTTTCCCTGGCAGGGGTACAGCTTGCACCCGGGGCTGCAAAGAGCTTGTTCCACTTTTGAAAGCACACATGAACTAAATTCATTGGTCTCGAGCAGGGTGGGTTGACTAGGGCCCAGAGAACCTGACATTAAAAGCCCGCTTGCAGGCCCCATTTGTTGAAGATGTTGTAATGTTAAATGTAATAGGTCAGATAAAGACCTGTGGTGGAAATAAGTAATGATTGATTTGTATTGTCCTTCTCCTGGGCAGCCCTAGGAGAACCTCTGGTATTTTGTCCGGCCAGTACATCTCTGTTCACATTGTTGAATAATACAAGGGTTGCTGAGAATTGGCCTTGACTGAGGAACCCCAGAAGAACCTTTTCCACCTTGGGAGGTCAATACAGCCCTGGTCATAAGCTAAGCTTTCTGTACTCTTGAAATATTAACTTTTTTGATGTTTTTGCAATGACCAGTTGAGCCTTGAGTAAAATATGAAATTGTAACTTATTTGTATATTCTGGCACAGGAACGATTTATGCCTATGTACAGGTTTCACTGCAGCAAATTAATAAGACTTCTGTGATCTACACTTTTGTCTCTACATCTATATATAACATATAGGGGCATATCTATCAAGAGTCGAAGTTGTGTGAGGGTTTTTCTATCTCGGATAAACTTGAATTTCGAATGCAAAAATCTGAATGTCAAAAATTCAAATGAAAAACTCTAATGATCTAGTTTATGTTGATCGGGTTTAAGGGAGATAGCTCATAGTACAAGTTGATCCAGGAACTGGTCCCATTGCCATTTTGGAGTCAGGAAGGAATTTTTCCCCATCTGAGGCAAATTGGAGTTTCAGATGGGTTTTTGCCTTCCTCTGGATCAACTAGCTGTTAGGCAGATAAAATAAATAAATAAAAGGTTGAACTTGATGGACGTGCGTCTTTTTCAGCCTTACTTACTATGTACTATGTCCTAAAAACTCTAATTGATCGAGTTTTTGGATAAAAACTCTAATTGATCGAGTTTTTGGATAAAAACTCCAAATCAACCAAAAAAATTGCTTTGTCTAGGACAACTCCCATTGATATCTACATGACCTCAACAGCTTTTAGTTGGGGATTTTTTACATTAAAATTTCGGGTTTTTTTTTTTTTTTTTGCTTAATACCAGATATTTGAGTTTTTGAAAATATAATTCAAATGTGTGAGTTTGGGTGCAAATACATTTGAATTCTGGAAAAAAAATTTTTTTATTTTTGATAAATATTCCCCATAACATAGTGCATGCAAAGGATTACTTATGGTCCTATCACAATTGTTTTTTTTTTGTTTTTTTTCTTATATCTTCACTTTTCTCCATCTTTACATAATTTTTAATGCAACATTTGTAAACTGTGTCTGTGCTATTGTAAAAATGTAAAGAGTTGTGTTTACGAGTAGCCCTATATACATAAAATATACTTTTCCAATCTCTAAGATAAAACCCATTCCCAGGGCTTATAGAGGCTTTGAAAGTTTATTGTACAATCCTGGATCAGTCAATAAAGCTTTAAAAGCTGCTGTAAGCCCTGTGAGTGTGGCATTTTTGGAGATCAGATACTTATTCTGATAAAGTGGATTGTGGTTCCTGATCCTTGATTGCCAACATTTCTTGTGGTTGTAATGGACAGATATAGCTGCATATATGTATCTTATATGTTGTGGCATCAGCTCGGTCATGTCCTTCATCAGCCACTCTTTGTATCCTATCTCTACAACAATACGTCTTCCTCCTCTCATGTGCTGTGTCTTTTTCTTGCTGCTCTTTTCTACTATACTGTAACCCTTCCCTGCAAATTAATATCTGTAAATAGGTTAGCATTTTAGGTTGGTTTCCCCTGCTTAGTGGTCACTTGCACACCATGTTCCATGAACAAAAACACATAATGGAAAGTTTAACTTGTCAAAGTGGAAATTGGAGGCATGATTGGAAGAGCCAAACGGCACATGGTAATTGCTACCACCTGCACCTCATTCAGGGCTTCTTTTATGCAGACTAGTTGCTAACCTCTTGACCACAACATGGTTTTGCTTGAGTTTATTGAGGAAAAGTTCAAGGTTCATTTCTGTTGGGGAATTCATAATGAAATGAAAACAAAATTAACATATGCAACACATGAATCTGTCAAGCAGACTCTCTTGTAGATGTGTGATTTCCCATAATAATGAAGTCACTCTGTGAGCGACACCTGGGCATTGACTATGAAAGCATGTGAGGCCTTAGTGAATAAGATTGAGAACCTTCTGCCTTTACAGCCCTAGAACTGTTTGCAAAGAAGATTCCTTATCACCATATGTGCACTTGATTTACCTGGACATCTGACAACATACACTATTTTAGGCATTTCTACATTCCTTCACTGCATAGTTTTACTTACATGTATTAATGCATATTGTATAAATAAGACTGCCATTGTGCCATATAGGTATTGACATATTTTTGCCTATAAGTAGGCTTTACAGAAATCATTTACAATATAAATAATACAAACATCTTGTTTGTTTTAGTTTTTAAGGTCACAATACTCACTTTCTTGTATATGCTGAATGGAAATTATAGGAATAGATTACTGCAAATATTATCATTACAAATCTTGTTCTCTGTCAGAGAAGCTGCTTCCTGGGTGCCTTCACCTGTGTTCTTTCTTCTGGCCCTAGTTCATGGGTCCTCTGCCTCTTATTTTAAACAAAAATCTAGATGTTTTACTTTAGCTGAATGTGGAAATCTTGTGGAATTCTTCTATTTATTGCATGGGTCTCTTGCAAGACAAATCATATACAAGTGGTCCTTTTACGATGGTTTTTAGTGATGGGCAAATTTCGCCCATTCGCAAAAATTCATGGGAAAATCATGAAATCTGAAAGTTTCACCAAAAATTTGTGAAAAAAATGTGTGAAATTCGAACATTTTCATGAAAAAATTGTGAAAATCTGACATTTTCACGAAAAATAGTTAAAATGTCGACACCGGCGAAATGCCGCCACTGAATTTTCACGGGAGATTCACGAATTTATTCGGCAGTGTCGAAATGCGGAAGCCAGGCAAATTTATTCGCCTGTCACTATGGGTTTTGCATTGGTCGGCATTTCCTGTGTTTTTCCTTATGACTATGCATTATTATTGTTCTAAACAAAAAGTCTGGCACTTTGTTTGCCTCTTGAAAATAATTGTGGTTGTGGAGTATTGGTGGTCTCCCCCTGAAAGGATGGCTAAAGGATAAATAATAATGTAATGAGTCTAGCTCATAGCACCCAAATAGCAAGAGTGGCAATACCTTTTTCAAAGACAGAGACACTAAACTTAAATTTTATTTATAGCACAATTTGTCCACAATCTTTTTATGATATCACACTCCAAAAAAAAAAAGAAACTTCCTGAACATAAGGTCCAGGTGACTAATCAGACCCTACACCTATGCAAGATTTTCAGCCTTCTTGAACAAAGTCCTTGTTGTTCTTAACCATGTGCTCTGCCTCATACAGCATTTGTGGAAGAGATGTATTTTCCACAAGCCCTTGTTTTTCTTAACTATATACTCTGTCTCATAGAGAATTTATGGGAGAGATATACCTTCCCTCCATAGTTTATCTCAGTGAGAGCCACCAGGTAATGGTGTAATGATGCAGCTGAGATGAGATGAATGTTATATGTGCTCTGCAGAAAGGGCCACATTACTTTACTTTTTACAGCCATGTCTCACCAAAAAGTCTTTATATGAATTGTTTAGGCTACATGCTATAAACCCCTTGGAGGTCTCCATCAGGTCAACAAGGTTCAACCTTATCAGCACTAATCAATAGTAGGCGCAAAGTATACTCTGGCTCTTGTAACCCATATTGACTATCCCACATGTAGTGTTTACTTGTAGGCTTTTGAAAAGAAACATCTGTTTAGTTGCTATGGGTTACTAGATCCAAAGTTAAGTTGTCATTTTTTTAACATAAAAACATTGATCATATCATAATGGTATCTAAAAATCCAGAGTACTGATGTTTTTTTCTCATTTTGCAGAACAATGTTAAAATGTTCTATTTTTCTGTCCTTAAGACTCGAATGTGTCTGGATGCATGTATTCACTAAGATTTTACATAGTGTAAGGGGCAGATGTTTCACGGGTCGAATTGAAAATTTGAATTCAAATTTTCAGATTTTTTTTTTAATGGTCAAAACTGTCAAGACAGACTAGGGAGTTATTCAAATTTGATTTGAGTTTTTAAAAAATTATTTCTTTTTTAAGATTTATCATACTCTGGCCCTAAGAATTTGAAATTGACTATTTGCCACCGAAACCTACCAAATTGCTGTTTGAGTCAATGGGAGATTTCCAGGGATCAATTTGGAGTTGTTTGCAGTCTTCCTGACATTTACATTTTTTTCCGGAGAAAAAACTTGAATCAAATTCGATTAGAATTCAAGTCAATTTAACTCATCCGAGTTTTAATTTTTTTTTTTTTTTAACAAATCTCGATTGGTCGAATTTATGGGAGTTTAGGGGAGTTTTAAAAAACTCACAGGCATTTGAAATTAAACCTTTGATAAATGTGCTTGGCTGTCCCGGCTTCTAAATAAAAAACTGCTACCATGTGTATTTGGATGTGTTTTTCTTATTTTGATGTGATTATAGTTCAAATAAATAAACATGACCTTCATTTTATCATAGTTAAAAGGAAAAGTGCCGTAAGCTGTGTTAAATTTTACTTTGTTTGCCAAGGTCTGTTTAAATAAGACATTTGCATTTATTTCCATATCTTTTTAGTCAGTAGAACAATAAAATCCTGGAAGTTTTAGAGGGCAAAGTGTTATCATCTTGTAATCATATCAACTTTTTGAAAGATTTTGAAATTCATGCATCTATTTTTATATTACTTATTAGGACTTGTCTGTAAAGCAAATGTAGTGTGTAGACCAATGGCGGAACTATCGGGGGAGCAGAGGGGTGCAATTGCATGCCCTGCACCCGGACCCAAAGATGGCTAGTTATGTTACTCATTCAGACCTCAAAAAATCAGTTGCATGTGATTTATTTTATGAATGACACAAATTTTGAAGGGAACCCTGGGCATCTCAAGGTTGGGAAAAACCGGGTAGGTCTGCTGTCCCAAAACTGCTCCCTGCAAATATGATCTTCAAGTAGCGGCAAAAAAACCTTTACACGCACGGATGCGCTATTGCGGCACAAAAAAACCCCCAGTATGCGTGCGTAATCGTGGCGCTGCACACTTTGGTGGGGCTTGCCATGGTGGGTCTCGGGGGTCCCCTAGTCAGACGCTGTTTGCAGTATGCACATACTTGTATGCAGTTCACAAGGAAAGTCTAAACTGGTGCATTGACCCTCTCAGCATGATGTTAAGTAGCATGTATAGACATTAGAATCTGTGTGATTTGCCTCAAAATGCACAATTTTGTATTAGTACTTTTATTTTGTATTAGTACTTTTACTATAGCTCTCAATGAAGTCTTTGGCTAACCCAAAATGAATTGTTCTTTGATTTCAAGTATTATTTTTTGGTTTTTTTCCCCTTCAGAGGAAAGGGCAACGTGGTATAACGCAGTGAAACAAATTTACTTGATACAACTACTTCACCAGGCATCGATTCAAGAAGTGAAAATGAAACAAAAATTTGCTGTGGAAAGTTTGCTGCAACAAAAAGAATTGTTGCTTGTCAAAATGGTTGCGTGCATAAAAATTGGCGTGCATCATAATTTTTCAGACGCCAATTGGCTTTAACTCATTTGGACAAAAAAGTGGCGCTTAAAAAAAATTGTCGCTCGTGTCAAAATTGTCACATATCAAAATTATTTTGACGCCCATTGACTTCAATGCGTTTCGTGAATTTTTCGCTATTGCACAAATTTTTCGGCAAAGCAAAATGAGGCAGATTCGCCCATCACAACTAAGATATAATTAATCCTTATTGGAAGTAAAACCAGCCTATTGGGTTTATTTGTTTACATGATTTTCTAATAGACTTAAGGTATGAAGATCCAATTTATGGAAAGATACATTATCCGGAAAGACCCAGGCCCTTAGCATTCTGGATAAGAGCTCCCATATCTGTTTCTCAACAGGTGCCTAGATTTATATTTGTTATGATTGCCATTTGCTAGATCTCCAAACGTGACCCAAAATAAAGGTTTAGCATTTTTTATTCCCTGATGATTTCTCAAATTTTAATAGTTTAATTATGGCCCTAAAGGCATTAGCTTGAATAAATGCATTGTTATCACTAACGCATCTCAACGTCTTAGTCTGACGTATCTTCTAATGAACAGAACACTGATTCTTCTTTAGGGACTGTTATATCTAGTGATGGGCGAATTTGCGCCGTTTCGCCGAAAAATTCGCAAATTTCACGCGGAATTCGCGAAACGGCGAAAAATTAGCGAAATCGCGCCGGCGTCTCGTTTTTGTCGCCAGCGCCCGTTTTCGACGCCGGCGCCCGTTTTTGACGCCGGCGCCCGTTTTTTGCGCCAGCGTCCGTTTTTTCGTAAAAATTTTTTTGACGCGAATTTTCGCGGGCGTTTTGCGAATTTATTCGCTGGCGGCGAATCGCGCAAATTCGCCGTGAATTCGCGCCTGGCAAATAAATTCGCCCATCACTGGTTATATCCCAGTGCAGGTTCAGATTAGCTTGGGGATGGAACTTCCAGTGATGTTATTTATTTAAGATTTGTTACCCAGGACTAAAATCAAGATACACAGAGCAGTGTTGGAATCCTTCTTGCAGCTGTAGAAGTTGTTTCACAGTTTGCATCCATTGAACATGGAGAGGAAACCTTTCCCTCTAAATTGTTGCCCTAACTAGCAGATATGCTGTCACCTATCTTTTAATGGAAAGGTGATTTCAATGCACTGTATGCACACTGCCAAAATTACTTGCAAGAAACATGTGTAAATGGAAACAGGAAGCATAATAGGATTCTATTTATTAATAATTCCTTATATCTCGCATATCAGTAGCTATCTATCTAGACTTTAATGGACAGATTTATCAAAAGTCGAATTTATGTGAATTTTTTTTTTCCCTCTAAAAAATTCTAATATAGTCACAACTCGAATGTGAGTCTATTTAAGAAAAAATTTGAACATGTAATATTCAATCGAATAGTCCCAACCAGAAAATTTTAATAGAATTCGAATCGAGTTTTCCCTCCAAACAAAACTTGAATATCAGGAAGGCGATTAACATATTCAAATGGTTCAATAGGCCTCTGCCATTGACTTGTAAATGAACTCAGTATGTTTTAGGTGGAGCAAACTCACATTCTCTATAACCATGAAGGTCATGGAGTTTACTAAATGATGCAAATATAAAAAGTATGATCGAAAAGGAGAGCTAAACTCAGGGGTGTTTCTGCCATGAGGTAAGTTGAGTACTTTGCCTCAGACGGCAGCTCCCCAGCAGTTACCAGGGACAGAAATTTAATTTAATCGTTATTAAACTGGAAATTGTTTTTTCGAGTGCAGAGAGCACAATTTAGCTCTCTGCGCTAGCGATGCAGCCCCCATGAAACGATCTGAACGTAAGCGCGATGGGGAGGAGGGGCAGACACTGCCTCAGGCGTCATTAATATCCCAAATGGGCCTGGCTGAACTAAACACTAAAAAATAAGAATACATAGAAAACCTCTAAAAAATCAAGTTCCTAGTGAAACCTCCAAAAGGTTTGAATTGATTAAAAGTGCTCCAATCCGATCAGCGCAGCTCCCATTGACTTCTTTAGAACCTTGAAAACTTTTACTTTACCAAGTTTTGCATTAAAGATTTTCCTGGTTTTTACACTTAAAGGAGAAGGAAAGCTCCAAGACAGTTTATTGCCAACAGATTAGCCACAATAGTGCAAGCTAGAAAGCTATATTTATTCTGCAGAATGCTTTACCATAACTGAGTAAACAGCTCTAGGCACTGTCTCTGTTTGTTTAGGATAGCAGATGCTACGTATATAAAGATTGGTGTGACATCACTTCCTGCCTGAGTCTCTCCCTGCTCGCTAACAGCTCTGAGCTCAGATTATGGCAGGAGGCAGAGGAGCAAACTGAGCATGCTCAAGCCCTGCCCTGGAGGTTTATGAAACAGGAAGTCTGATACAGAAGCCCATGTGTAGACAATAAAAGGAAAGAAATGCTGTGTTTCTTTTGACTCAGGACTCAGAGCAACATTACTTTGAGGTTTTACTGGTGTATTTTTACAGACCTTTCTGATGAAGCTTATTTAATTTTAGCTTTTCCTTCTCCTTTAATAAATCTAGAATTTTTGAAGCTTTTAAGAAATATAGGAAAACCAGGAATTTTTCGAGTTCTGTGGAAAATATCACAATTCGATTTTTAATCTATAGGCCCATAAGTGTTGAAGGGGGTCACTGGCAAATACAATTGTTACAAACAAATGTAAAATATTGCTTGATTTCAATGGCGATCCTCACCATGCACAACAGATTGTTGATTTAGAAATGGCTTCATGAAAACGGCACCATCTACACTTGCAATACTATTTTCTGTTTATTATTTCTCTTGCCATTTTATTGCTTTATTTCAATATATTTTGTTCTAATCCCCTCACAAAACAAAGGTATTTGGCTGCATTTCAATATATTTTATGTGAGCCTATATTTTAAAAACATAGCCAGATAGCCGTGAAGACACTTTGCTAAATAATACACACACAGAGAATTATGGTACCCCTGAGTATAATTTTGCCATCTACTATCACTTCACAGCAGTGAGGACTGAGCCTGTAATTCTAAAAAACCTTGACATTCATCACTAAGACAATGGGAAAGATGTAGTCCTTTGGCACAGTAGGTAGAATTATCTAATATTGATAACTGGAACAAAGTGACAACCAACAAGAAAAGGTGATTGATTGAATGAACAACAGAAGGAGCCCCAAGCACAAACTTATGTTTACTGCAAAACTAACTAAACGGAGAATGCCAAGGTCATATACGTATTTTCAGCATTAACACTCTTAGACCCTGATAAACTTGTCATTGATGTGCTGAGATGAAAATGCACTGTCATTCTTTATAGTTTCTCAGGAAATCGCAATTCTTCTGTCAGTTCTTCGTTTCCGAACATCCAAAATTGGTTTTAATGTTTTGTTTTTTTTCCTATTTAGAGGTTGTGTTATATCTACCTCTGGCAGTTCTTTAAGTGAACAACTTAATAAATCATTCCTGTGTGTTTAAGTACACAGCATCGAAAACAATAGCACTTACTCATGTTGACCGTAGGCAAAACGTTTCATCATCTGCGCCCATTGTTCTACAATTCTCTTTAATAGATGTGTTTTTTGCCAAGTCTATCATTCACGTTTAATGTAACTATTGTTCTTTAACAGTGCCCATTAAAGGGCTAACCCTTAAAAGACTACTGTTTTGTCTTTTTTTTTTACATCATAGTTTTTGTCACTAGTGGTGGATCCAAAGCATGGGCAGTGATGTGCATGTTGTTTCACTGTATCTAAAGGTACTGGCCATAAAGAATAGAGTTGTCTCCAAGCAAAGTGTACATGGACCAAATTGTTCAATTATCTTTCCAAAACAGTTTGTAGCTTTACAGTATGTACTTAACATTGATTTTGACTTTGAACAGAACCACATTTTGTTGCTATTGCTTACCTCAATTTAAATCAACAAGGGCAACAATATTCCATATTGACCCACTGCCATATGTTTTGTAATAGGGCTGTCCAACTAAAGTCTCATGGGCAGAATAAAGCCCTCTGAAGAGTATATACTATGGGGCAGATTCCCTAAAGGGCAAAGTGACTAAAACTAGCAAAAATTTGCCCGCGTGACATCATTTCGGAACTTTGCCAATTCCCTAACGGGCGCAGGCGTCACTTCGCTAGCGAAGGAGATAGATGCTAGTGTTGCTTCACACTCTAAAGCCAGGTGAATTTTTGCTCTGGTGACATAATTTACTGAATGTTACCTCATTCACCAGACTTGCCTTTACCAGCTCAAACCAGACGAAGTGCAATGGAGTGCATAGGGCTTCCTCAATTTTTAATGCAAAATTTTTCTAGATCCCAAAAAACACTAGCGTCTTTTAGGTCCGTAAAGATGTTTTTTTGGGTAACCGCGTCCCCGCCTCCATTTTCTAACATATGGAACATAAAGTATACACTGGGCTCATGTGTAGGGCATTATAACAACTCTATTTTATTTTTTAAGGTTCCCTGGACTTGTGTAATGTATTTGCTGCAACATATACGTCCATGTAACTTTATAATTTCCCGCCATATGCAAATTAGGCAATGCTAGCGCATCTTCGATTTGATTGCCGAAGTAACACTAGTGAAAATTTGCCAGCGTTCGGCACCCTGGACGCAACTTCGCACTTTAGGGAATTGGCGTTGTCCTAGCGAATTTTGCCTGGCAAAGTGTTGTAAAGCTGTCGCTGCCAAATTTTGGCCGCTTAGGGAATTTGCCCATATGTGTCCCTTCAATCTTCCAAAGTGTCTGAAGTTGCATCAATAGGTAACGTTAGGCAACTTTGGAAGGCTATTAATCTCCTTGTGGACCATTGCCCTAATACAGTTAAGTCAGCTACGTAATAAATATCAGTGCAATACATGATAATGTTTGATAAGTGTGTCTTAGAATTTTCCTATCTTATATGATCAACCAGAACATTTATTTCTTATATCTTAGTGCTAGTAAATTCAAACTTTTACTAAAGCCTTTCGGTACTTTTCAACTAAAGTAAACAGAGATTACACCATCAGATTGTAATTAGGTAATTCCCTCAGATAATGTTTATAGGTGCATGTGGGAGCTGCAGTGGTCAAGTTGCCTTGAGAATTCCCATGAAACAGGATTCTGCAGGCCAAAAAAACTCATGAGCAATTATCTCATAATTTTAGTGAACACAATTAACTCAACTAAATGTTCAACTGACAGGCCAGGTATATGTGTTCATACTCCATTATTACTTATGTTTCACGTATACAAAAAAAAAAACATTTTCCCTCTTTGGCTGCAAGACTTTACATTAGTAAAACTATTTCATCATTGTTCCATTTGCAAGATATTCAATAACCTGGTACATATACAGATGTCATTCTTTGGATTGTTGACTCATGAAGGTGCCCCGGTACAGTAGTTAAAGGCTGGAAAAGAGGTAAAAAAATACCTTATCAAAATGTCTAAACTACTCTTGATTTAGGAAGTTGAGTAAGCATCCATAAACCTGGGTGTATGTGAAAAATGTAGAGCTATTTCTACAGATGATAGACTTTAGTCATCCAATGGAAAACAACACCATTTTTCACTCTGTAGAATTAAAAACAAATATTTATAGCTCCCCCAATCTAAATCTGCCATCAGTACATGATGTTATTAATATATTGCATCATTTAAACAAATAAGTAAATTAAAAAAAATCAAACCCATATAATGGTAAAAAGTAGTGATGGGTAAATTAATTTGCCATGTGTGAATTTGTTGCCATTGACTTTAATGCACGTCAAATGTTGCCAGCAACGGAATTGGCAATTTTGATGCCTGAGAATTGAAGCCAGCGTCAAAATTCATGTTTCACAAATTTTTCACCTGTTTTGCAAATTTTTTTGGGAAATTCACGAATTTCATGGCGAAGCGAAATGGGACAAATTAACCCATCACTAGTAAAAAGTTGTCAAGGCTTGAATGTCGCCTTGATATGACAAATATTGCTACAAAAACACAGCATAGTACTGTGTGCGGAGCTCTTTTCTGAATGTATATCTTTAAATCAATACAATGTGATTATTGCTGATTAGGTTAAAACAGAAACTAAGTATTTTTCCTTAATTGTATAGTGACCCTATTACAACCACATCTTTTTCGCCTCCTTATCTTTAGCATTTCCTATTGTATATTGCTATCTCTGATAACATTAAAGTAAAAGTATGTATTACAAAAGAAACCTACCACAGAACTAAATTAGAGGGCATTCATCTCAGCACCATGACAAAGATTGTGTAACAGTTGCTAATGTTACAGTGCAAACATTTATCAGTTGTGTATCATTTTACCAATGTACTGTACTGGCAGTACGACATAAAGAACTAATTACGTGCACCCAATTTTTCTTTTTTCTTTTTGTAAATGGCTTCTTTTTTCAATGTGACAAATATAGACATAAATATACTATTTATCTTAAAAGGTGTTTGAAATTATTTAGAGTAAAAATCAAACCATGAAAGGAGTTTATTAGCCTAAAGACTATTACCATTTGCATCACTGATTTGCTAGACAGATACAATCAGAAATTTCTAGCTTAATTTGGCCAGTTGTTCTTGTAACAGTGTTATAATTAACCTCTACAAATGTTGAATACAAGATTATCTGTGACATTTCTTAACGGTCTATGCAAACCAAACAAAATTGTGTTCAACAAATGACCAGGTATCTGGTTAATTTTATGCTTGGGACAAGAATTGTATAATCTGTGCAAATATACTCTAATTAATGGAACTGAATGAAAAAAATAAATATTTCAATTCTCATGTGGACAAGATTTTGCTTAACAATATAGAAATAATAAAGATCCAATATTAATGTGTCATATACATTGAACTTTTTGTGATTCTTTTTACCATATGGCACATACCTCTTAATCCAAAACATTCCTGAAGTCTTAAATAGCAAAAAAGGAACATAGATTTTTATGATGGCATAAGGTTTGTTTCTTTTATTTATAGATATGGAAGAACATAACCATGGGCCTTTCTCTTTATGAAAAGTGAAGTATGTTTGCAGTAGTATCAACACATTTAATTGTGGACAGTAAAAATGATCAAATTAAAGTTTTGTCAAAGAAATATGGTGATTAAAGGTCATCTAAACTCATATCGCTGGGTGTGCCAGATAAGTAGACACTCCACCTTTAAATAAATCATTAAGTTTTTTGCTCCTGGTGGTAGAAAACCTTCACTAGGCTGGCACCTTTCTCAAGTCATTCCAGCTATCCCTTGTGTGGATTCTTGTTTGTTGGGCAAGGCCAAGCCGACGGGGCACCCTAGTCAACCCGGCCAGCCACCGCGCTACCCACCCCCACATGCTTGCATTCAATGTAACAAAGGGGAGAGCAGTGGAAGAGGAGGAAGGAAGGTAGGGGCGAGCAACAGAAGGGAAGGAGGGGATAGTTACAGAGTGGAGGGTACCTGCCCAGTGCCTCTATCATTTTGCATCTTCTGCCTACCCTAGTTCTGGCCCCACTTGTTTGAACCAGTCCAGTTTTTTCTGAAAAGGAGCACTAGAGAACATTTTGGACCACCCAGTATGCTCAGGGCCCCCCTGCAAAAAAATCTTTGGGAGGGGCCCAATCCCTGCCCACACAGCCCACTCACTTACCTGCCTGCTTCCTTCCTTCCTCCCCAATCACAGGTACTGTATAAAAGTGGTTGGGGAGGGATTCTTTAGAACTAGACCTAGGGAATTATTTAGACCTAGACTAGGCCTGCTTTCTATATAGTTACAACTCTGGACACACCCCAGTGAAACACGCTTTACATGTCCTTTAAAATGGGTTACTTATGTATGACAATATTTTCTAAAGAAGTAGTTAAAGAATCTAATTTGCTATATTTCACTTTTTTATGCTTGCTAGGAGGGTAGGGGGTCTCCTGGTACTCAGTTGCTGTTACCTCCTTTCTGCCCTAGGAAGCTACAGTACTCCAGAGCATTAGCCTAATAATTGTTGATGATGGTAATATCCCTTTAAGATTCCTTAAAGGAATTTCCTTGTCAGGACACCAACAGAGTTTTTTATCCTCCATCTGTCTGACAGCACCAAGTATGGTAAAAGCATCTGTCTCCATGCTTTGTGATAATTCATGCAGATAATCACGGAAGCATCTTTTTTTTCCTTTGGGGGGGGGGGGGGTGAGTGAAAAAATATACCATTCTATCAACTGAAACATTTATTTTAACCAGATAAAATTACATCTACTGTTCTTACACAAAAAGACACATGAGTATTTATTTCAACTGTTTCACTCTTTGACAGAAGCTCTCTCTGCTGGAGAGAAACAATATGACCCTGCTGGTATCTCTGTTTTCTTACTTGACATTTTGTTTTGACTTTGGAGATTTTTGGTGGTCTGAACATTTAGAGAAGGGAGTGTTCTGGGTCTAATAATGCATAATGTACATAAACAATACATTACTGCATTTAAAGGGAAATATACGCTCTGTTTAGAAGAGGCCTTTCATTTGTTGTATTTTTTTCTATAAATGTACAGTATGTTGGTTATTCTGCACTGGGATCTTTGATTGTCTGCAAATCTGTTATTTATTTATCTGACTTGCTGCAGCCATGACTTCTCTCATGAGGTGAAGCCCATCCAAGGGCTACAAGGCAGACAAATACAATAATACATAAGCCATGGTATATTTGTTGAAAAAAAAATGTGATGAGTAACTCACCGCAGCAAGGGGCGTGGAAAACGATATTTTCAACTGGAACACCAGCCTATATATATAAACACATAAGTGGAGTAAGGTGCTTAAAAAAACTATGTAGGTCACCCAAAAATATGTAAAAAACAAAATATCTTTGACACGACTTCTCATGCTCCATAGGCTGACCGTGACCTCTGTTAAGCAAATGGCTGAAGGCTGAAGGCTTTTTTAAAAAAGGGTTAACGTTTGAAGAAACTATCTCAAATTTAGCATATTTTATGGTATCCATAAATGAGCTTTTCATTGTTTTACTTACAAGAGTAAAACATTTTGTGGGGTTCTATAACTGTTGAGTATAATGTGTTTTAAAGGGATATAAACCCTCTGACGTTTACGCTGCACTGTATGTGGTGTTTGAGGTGCATTTTATGTGATTTGAGATTTTATTTTATTTTTTTGCTTTGGCTTTCTGATATATCTGGTGTTTCCTTACTTGCAGCAGTGCTAGAACTGCAGCCACAATTAATTTTGTATCACCCCCCCCCCCCGGGTTGCCACCTGTCTGTCTTTCACCCGGACAGCCTGGTTTTTGGAAGGGTAGCCTGGGTGAAAAGTGGCTGTCTGGATTTCCAAAATAGGACATCCGGACAGGACATTTAAGTGAATGACATGGTGATCAGTCAATTGCTGAACGCCATGACATCAGTTCCCCCCTACGTCACCCGCCCTGCCTCAACATCATAAGTTCCACCCTGACATCACTGCCCCCCCTACCGGACATCACCCATTCCACCCCTGACATCACCCAGCCCACCTCTGACATCACCCAGCCCACCCCCTGCCTGTTTTCCCAAAACAATAAAGGTGGCAACCCTGAGGTCTACCCTTTGCCCAGCTCTGTTTGATGTTAAAGAATAAAAGGTGATACCTGTACTTGTTTCCACCCAAGCCTATTCATTTTATTAATGTTCTTAAAGAATACATAAGTGCCCCACTTTCATTCACTGAACAAGGAAGATGCCTAATACACAGGCAGTTGGTGTTTATCCAGGGATGAACACAGCATTTTGGGCTAAATTCTCCCCAAAACAAGAGTTAATTCTCAGTTGTATTGTGAACAGCTACAAAAGACTCTACATTGCGCAAAGTAGAACAGCTTCATTTAATTGCTTATTTTTGTGCATAGATTCTTCCCATCTGTTTTATTGAATTTTACTCCAAACAGTTTTGCCCTTATCATCATCAGTATCATCATCATCGATAGCTCACACTTTGCCAAAGACTGTGGTTAATACATTCTCACTATCAGTAATCTATACACTTCACTGTCTTTTTCTTTGTGAAAGAATGGACAGCATTTTACTGTGACTTTTTCAAATCAACTACAACATTTACAATTTCTTCTTCCTATTCCTTAATGTCACCTCCTGAAATGATATGTTAAAAGGGAATGTTAAACCCCTCTGAGAACTGTTGTTCTAGCTGGCCAATTTGCAAGGGCAATTATAATCTTAAAGCTGTGCTTCACCTTAGGGACTCGCCTTCAATGCAGACCTGTAATTGTTTCCATATTTTAAGTAAAAGTCACAGTGATAGGGTTATCTATATTTATTTCCCAGACTGAGTATTAACTGAAAGATGAGACCAAGTACATATATAAACATCAAGTTTTTACTTTGCAGAGCTAATGCATTTAATACCATAAGTGCATTGTCAAGATGTCTGTTGCACTTCATAGAGTTATGTTCAATACCATGGACTATTAATCTATCACTCAAGAATCAATAGGAAATGGCTCATCTGACCTTTAATTAGTAAAAATAGTTTCTAGAAAGGAATGTGGAAATAAGATTTTTTTTTTTTTTTTTTTTAATGCAGAATCGATGTTTCCAGAAACAATAAACCTGTCTTCTGAAATGCTTCCTTTTGAATTTACTACCTGCCTTTTACTTAATAAAGAAGCTGTGCATATATATATATATATATATATATATATATATATATATATATATATATATATATATATATATATATATATATATATATATATATATATAAAATTCTCCAATGAGTATCCGCACTCCAAGGCAATAAGGATAAGGAGGGGTGCACGGTAGTTTTAGCATACACCAATAGTTTCCAAACCAGCACACCCTTTTGGTGAAAAAATGTAATTTTTATTGTGACATGGTATCTTATTCCAATGTTTCAATCCCTATTGGGATCTTTTTCTTCCTTGAAAAAGATCTCAATAGGGATCGAAACGTTGGAATAAGATACCATGTCACAATAAAAATTACATTTTTTCACCAAAAGGGAGTGCTGGTTTGGAAACTATTGGGATATATATATATATATATATATATATATATATATATATATATATATATATATATTATATTATATATATATATATTATATTATATTATATATATATATATTATATTATATATATTATATATATATATATTATATTATATATATTATATTATATATATTATATATATATATATATATATATATATATATATATATATATATATATATATATATATATATATATATATATATATATATATATATATATATATATATATATATATATATATATATATATATATATATATACATACTGTATATTTTTTGTGTGTGTTTTCTAAGAAAACTTTTATCAAAACAAAATATATGATGTTTTGGGAATGAGGGAATACAGGGCTATGGAAGATAGCTTATAGTACAAGTTGATCTAGGGACTGGTCTTGATTGCCATCTTGGAATCAGGAATTTTTTCCCCCTCAAAGAATAGACACAATTGAATAGGATTTCAATAGTGGTTGAGCTGGTACTCTTCTAGAGAACATGCTTATGCAATTTATGCACAAAATATATAAATATACAGAACAGGAAGACTTCTGTGATATGTTATACTTGTAAGAGGTCATTCATTGCCTGTTGGTGCACATTAGACCCACCACTTAATAACAGGAGAGTTTATTAACCTGTCTGAGGTCTCTTCCCATAATTATTATTTTTTTTGTACTGATTTATATTTATAGCATTTTTAATGCCATTTGTATATATCAGAGACTAAGAAAAGCTCCATCATGCTCCTTCCCTGTATTCTAAATGAAATTCCATCTCTCTCCCAATTGTTTACAGTTTTGGCGTATAGCATGTTTCTTCAAAGAAATTAATACCGCCTCTTTTCCTTGGAAACAATCAATAATAATAAAAAAAAACACTAGCCTAAATAAACACTAAATGGAAAAAAAAAAAATTATTTAAGAAATATTTATCATTCATATTATTTTATAGGAGCAATATCAGCCTACGTTTTGTAATCAGTTTTACAAAACTTGTAGATGTTGAACGTGGACAACAAAATTTCAGTAAGAAGTTTTATTGCATTTATAGCACGCTGGTGAAAAACGCTGTAAAACATACATGGGAGGGATGAGTGTTTAAATTCGTTTGAAGGTTATATATAATACATACAGCAAAAAAGAAAAAATGATAGCTTTGTAATTTTTTCCTAAATTACCATTTTTTTGTTAGTTATGCTCCTAGAGTATTAGTGCTAATGAGTATGTAGTTTCAGTGCGTAAACTGCTTCTCTTATTCACGTTTGTTTTATTAAACTTTTATCAGTGTTTAATAAATAATGTGGATCAACAAAAACATATTTTACAATTTTTTAAAAAATATATTACTATTTTTTAGACTGTGCTAGCTGAGATCAACATGGCTGTCCGTATTTAAGAACATATTATTTATATTCTGATTTATTGGATTTGTGCGTGATCTTGCTCGGATATAGTTCATTAATCATGATTTTTGTTAATATCTCTAGCAAAATTGATTACGGTTTAATATTGAGCTTGGCAGCTGTTTGAAATTTCTCAAGATTAGTTTGCATTTGAGTCTCTGTTTTGTGACATGACTTTGTTTCTGCACTTTGGGGAAAGCCGCGTCCTCGGTGCAATTTAGTGTTGTGAACTGTTGTCTTTGTGCCAGAATTCTGAAAGCTGTTGAGCATATCTTATAGCGATAGAACACATGTCCTCAATGGAGCTAACATTGGTGACTTCTTTAACTTTATTGCAACCACAATTTAAATTGTTAAGTGGCACTAATGCTTGAACATTGCTTTTGTAATTAATTGTAAATGACTTTGGCTTGCACCCAGAGGCTGCCAATGAATTGGTGTGTAGGATTGTTTTTCATATCCTTCTCTGTTGTTTATGCTGGAATATTCGTAGCAGATTTAACAATTATGAAAATGTTAAAATGTTTAATGCCAAATGTGTCTATTTGTGTTTGATGCGTGTGGCTAGGCTTTAGGAAGGAACAAAAAAAAAAAGATCCACTTAGAAATAAAATATTCAGTATGAATAACAACAAAGATCGGGGTAAACGTCAATGTCTGATATAGTAGATGTAACAATGACTTCATTATTTAACTTTATTTTATTCCATTTATTTTCCACTGCAATATCAATCCATTGGTTTCCAGGGGTGGAGAGAATGGATATGATTTATTTATAGGCGTAAGGTTTTCTCTCTTGTTCAAACTAAGTTGTTGGCTTTAGTAATAGTTGCTTTTGTGTACTGATCATTTTATAGAACTAGAAATGGAAATTTAATGTATTTAAAGTTAATGTCCGGGTTGTGCCGAAGGCGAATAAATTTGCAAATCTCCCACAAAGATTTGCCGGCATTAAAAAATTTTTGGATGTGCACCCGAATAGTCGCTTGTGTAAAAATCACCATGTGTCAAGAATATTCGAACACCCATTGACTTTCCAGACATGTGTCCAAAAATGACGCGGGCATCAATTTTCGAGTTTAAAGATTTTTTCAGGAGTTTTTTGCCATTTCATGAATTGCATGAAATTCTGGAATTTTTCAGTGAAGCGAAATTGGAGAAATTTGCCCATCACTAACAATAGCATATAACATTGCTTTAGCTATAGTATAAACATATGAGTCAAATAAAAAGTTTCGAATCTATACATTTGTGTTATAATTACATTATTATATATTTTTTTTTAAAATGTAAGTCTAATTTATTCAACATCCAAATCCTTAACCTTTTGGCTGCTCGTCCACATGCTCCATTGATTAGAACACAGTCCTAAAATGTAGAAAATATCATTTGTAACATCCGTGACAATGATGTTGAATGTTGATCAAAGCCATTACACTGGTCTCAAATGGTTTATATATCTGATGTAAAAAGTTTGTCAAGTTAATTTTCACCAGTGTGACAATTTCACCACTAGCGGGTGCTGTTTATGAAAGGGTGACAGGACCTATAATTCATGGCAAATTAATACATCCAATTATTTAAAGATAGATCTAAATGTATACATTTGTGTATTTTGTTTACATCGCCTGCTTGCAAATTTCTAACCAGGATTTACAAGTGGCTGCGGCTTTTTTCACTAAAATTTTAGGGGGAAACGTCTATGCGAAAAAAATGTAAACGCAATTTATACAAAATGTAAAAAAAATTTGCTAAGTACACAATTTGATAAATCCAGCATTTGTATTGCAGGTCCTGCCAATGATAAAGTGATGGTTGGTATTGTTATTTCTCCATTTCCACCGTTTTTCTCATACAGTTTGACAAATAGGTCCCTTAATGTGTACATTCACAGTTAGGGTAATTTTTTTCCATTGTTTAGCCTTTAATCCCTCCTCCGCATAAGTTACATTCCAATATTTTTTACTGATGAGCTCAAAAGAAATCGAAACAAGCTGTCTGCAAATTTGGCTACGTGGTTCTGAATTTTAAGGCTATATCTAAACATAGGAATGCTTTGGAAGCTATAGTAGTATTTTGCATGACTCCACCCATAAAGTTTTTTTTTTTTAAGTCAATGCTATGTTGTAGCGTGAGATGTGAATACCTTCTTGTTTAAAAACAAAGTACTCTTGAATTCGAAGTATTTTAATTCGATGGTCGAATTTTAGACTTCGAAATTCGACCCTTGATAAATCTGCCCCTAAGTGTTCTTGCCAGGGTAATTGGTATGACTGCTCCCATTAATAAAAAAATCTGAATCTGAAAAACCTGCATGTCAGACCTGCAGAGGTTGTTTATATGTCAATGGGAGAGATCCCTATCCTATTTGGAAGTTTCTGTGGTCTGCGCGAGAATTAAAAAAATAGTCTAAAAAACAGACTATTTCTGGCTTTTCGGACTAAAAGCTGAAAAATTCGGACTTTCCGGGAGAAAGTCTGAAAAAAATCAAATGTTTGTACCCGATCTGATTAATCAATTTTTTTTATAATAAATATGGTCCAATCGTGGATTATAGTTTGGTCGAATATTTTTCATTAAAATAGTCAGTAGGGATGGGCGAATTTTTTCGCCTTGTTTCGCCGAAAAATTACGCCCCTAGACTTTTATGGCGTCGTGAGTCAAAAATATTTTGACGCCCATAAATTTTAATGGGCATCGCGACATTTCGCCAGCGGCGAATTTTTGGCGAAAAGAAACGGGCCAAATTCACCCATCCCTAAATATTAGTCAGATAAATCCGGACTTTGATAAATAAGGCCCCCCATAAACCCAATAGGCTGATGTTGCTTCCTATAACAATTAATTATATCTGAGATCAAGTTCAAGATGCTGTTTTTTTATTAAAGAGAAAAGGGAGATAATTTTTAAAAAATGGAATTATTGGATAAAGTGGAGTCTATGGGGATGGCCTTTCTGTAATTCGTAGCTTTCTGAATAACGGGTTCCCAGAAAACAGATTTAATACTTATACAAATATTCTGGTTTCTAGGTGTCACTGAACAGCATAGCATGTACTTTAGAGTATTTTTTTTTTTTTTTAAATAACGTTCAAGCCTTCAGAAATATATTGTATATTGGGCCATTGTACAATTTTATTTAATGAAGTTTCTCCAGATTGTACTACATCCTGGTTAAAATATTGTTTTTGTTGATGGGGATAGCAATATGAAACATGCTTGCACATCTCCTTCTCTTGTTGGTATGTGATGATCAGTCTCTCTTAATTACAATGAAAAATATTTCCACTAAACATTCGTATAAAATGCAAATCTCATGACATATGCTCTGTAAATTATTGGCTCCCTAAACTTTCCCCTTCCCCTCCCTTCCCTTTAAACTGACAGTTCAGAAAGAGAACAATGAGTAGCAACACATCACACTTTGGCTGAAGACAAGATTGTGGTTTTTGTATTCCAAAATAAAGAAAACGTTTCAAGAAAACAATAGTGAGCCTGAGACACTGGAGACTATTATGTGCTTCTGGGGCCTGAAGTTGAACAAGAGAAGTTGAAAACTTTGAAAAATTCCACCAAAACTGTTTTTTTCTGTGAAACAATACATTTTTTTTAAGCCTTGCAAGTAGCAGCACGTTTTCAGCATTAGTTGTGAGCAGGTAGCATTATGCTGTTTTTAATGAATGTCTATTTTCTATTCTTTACTGTGCTTTCTTTGGAAAGAGGCCCACGTAACAAAGTATTAGAAAAACATTCTGCTGCCCTGGAATGTGTGTATTAGCTGCAGATTATTTCCTATTAGCAGATTAAATGCAAAACTGTTGGCTCAGAAAAAAAGAGCTTTTTTTTTTTTTTGCAAGTGATTCAAGCTATGGGAGAGAATTACCTCCATGATTGGGGGAAAAAAGAATTAGTTACTGTTACCATGGACACAGCAGGTCATCGCTCTATTGTTAACTCTGGAGTTCTGGAATGAAATGTGTCGGTTTACTGCAGTCCTAGAAAGTTTTTATATTTATGCTACATATTTAAAAAAATATATATATATTTAAATTGATTCTTTATTTTTTAACATTAAATAGCCTGTTGGTTAAGGATTTTGGCCTTCAATTGTTGTGTATTTTTATACAGGTAAAAAGTGCAAAAATCCACCAAATTACATTTTTTTTTTATATTTATAGTTCTGTAATATTTGGTCAACAACTATATCCCTGCATAAATAGTCCTCATATATTTTCTTCTCTTTTTAGTTTGTCGACATGACATATTCTTCTATCATTTGGATTAGTTTTCCATTGCAAATATGTGAATACTTCATTCATTCGTACTTCAGTAATGGGTTCTATGGGATAGGAGGGCCCTAAAATGGAAAATCATGATTCATGGGTCGTGGCAGGACTTGTGCAGATGTGAGCAGGGTTTATGTCAGTCTGGGCGGATCATGGACAAGGCCATGTGTGCGAGAGCCTTTCTTACCATTGGGACTCCATTTTAGTTGTTGGCTCTTGACTCTTGACTCTCTTGACTCTTGGCAGCACCCAGGTGAACAGCAGGCTAATTATTGAGGCCTCCTGAAGAAGGCAATATGGGGTACCATAATTACTCATGGTGGCCATGACCGTGAGGCAGATGTACTACAGGTATGGGGGTCCGTTATCCGGAAACCAGTTATTTAGAAAGCTTGGAATTATGGAAACTATGGAAATCCCCCATAGACATCCAAATAATCCAAATGTTCAAAAACGATTTCCTTTTTATCTGTAATAATAAAACAGTAACTTGTACTTGATCCCAACTAAGATATAATTAATCCTTATTGGAAGCAAAACCAGCCTATTGGGTTTATTTAATGTTTACATAATGTTCTAGTAGACTTAAGGTGTGAAGATCCAAATTACAGATAGATCCATTATCTGAAAAACACCAGGTCCCCCTGTACAACGTAATATTTGATCACGGGAATCCAAAAAGTTTAAAAGCAGTACACGGATGGGATCTATTATCCAGAATGTTCGGGGCTTAGGGTATTCCAATTAAGATATATTCCAGTAGGATTGTTTCTTATTTTGGATCAGGTACAAGGGACTGTTTTATTATTACAGAGAAAATGAAAATCGACTCTGAATTATATGTTTAAATGGAGTCTATGGGAGATTGCCTTCCAGTAATTAAGAGCTCTCTGGATAACAGGCTTCTGGATAATGGATTCCATACCTGTAGTATAAAAGCAGAAAAATTATATTGAAAGCTTCACAAGCTGTAAATAATTTATTATACTTGTCCAGTGCACCTCTGAAACACACACAAGAAACACCCTGATCTACAGACACCCTAAGGGGAACAGTATCCCCTCCTCAATGCAGGTGTTGATTATAGGGTTTAACATATCATGTACTTTGCACATTATTCACAAAAGTGGAAGCACATGGCCTTTGGGGCAGAGGATCTTTTATTGTTATGTGGACCGTTTTGGACAGTGTTGTGCAATTATATGTATTTTAGTGTTTTACACTTGCAAGCTCTCATGTCCTTCCACTAGCTGAAAAGGACAAAGATGCTACAGTTATAGTTGGCCTCTTGTTTACTTGTTGCTATAAATTTGTCATGTCAGTCACAGGCCATACATGATGCACAGTGAACTGCGAATAATAACCTTTAAAGGTCATGTAAAGTCTAAAATAGAATAAGGCTAGAAATGCTGTATTTTATATACTAAATATAAGCATGAACTTACTGCACCACAAGCCTAATCAAACAAATAATTTATGCTTTCAAAGTTGGCTACAGGGGGTCACCATCTTGTAACTTTGTTATACATCTTTGCAAGACTAAGACTGTGCACATGCTCAGTGTGGTCTGGGCTGCTTAGGGATCGTCATAAACAAAGCTGCTTGAGTTCTGCATGGCCGGGAAGTAAGGCGGGGGCTCCCCCTGCTGTTCATAAGTATGATTGTTTCTCTGCTCAGCAGTTAGGGACCGTCTGACAATTCCTATCCACAGCAGGAAATTAAGTGAGAATTTCACTACATACAGTCAGGTTTCTTATAAAAATGGTACACATTTTTTAATTAAAGTATATTGGAGATAGGTTGCTTTATCATCAAAGAAAGTAAAAATGGGATTTTATTTTATTGCCTTTACATGCCCTTTTACACTGAATTCTATATTTTGCTACATTTTAAGACATGGGATAGATTTCCACTTTTACTGAAACACAAACCAAAAGTGTTAAAACCTCATGTTTTTACTGATAAGCATTCCACAGTACCTTTTTAAATATTGTATAAAAGCCTCCAAACACAAGTTTTCCTTTTCCAAACACAAGTAAAGTTTCAACACAAAGGTAGGTATAAAAGGTCATTCAGTGGGCTCTGGGCATTCAGAAAGCAAGGCCATATTTCATCCCTGCCATTAGCGGATGCATCATTAAACTCCTAGACTACTTATCAAACCCTTTGCTTGAGGCTGAACGAATTTTAGCATTCATGTGTTGTCTGTAGCACAATGAACCCCTCTTCTAACATGAGTGATGTATTGCATGCATGCAAAATGCCATTATGTACAATAAAAATGCACTGCTCTGGGCTCTTATTTTATTTTTAATTTTTTTGTCTTTTACCCCAAGGCTAAAATTCTTTTTGAAGGAAATAAAATATTGCATGATGAAAACTAAAATTACTATTGTACAACTTCAGTCTAAGTCTTATGTGCCCAAGGACAGACTTTAGCCATCACCTGCCCAGCCCCAATGCCAACTTCCAGCATATTGACCAGGGCAGTGAAAGGGCTGAAAGAGTGGGATGTACAATTTTGCTCTCCTTTTAAACAGAAATGTGGCTTTTTAAAGTTATCAGGGTGTCTTATTGCTGCCCCCTGGTAAAAGCTCCACCTGAGTCAATGTCAATTTATGGGATAATTCTGTCCAATGAGGTCATTTGGTTCCTGGACCAATTATTCATTCTTGAGGTACCTATGGAAGTCCACAAGGAGAGGACCACAAGGTCTCAAGTTCCATAATATAACGCTTTAAAGGGATACTGTCATGGGAAAAAAAATTTTTTTCATAATTAATCGGTTAATAGTGCAGCTCCAGCAGAATTCTGCACTGAAATCCATTTCTCAAAAGAGAAAACAGATTTTTTTTTTACATTCAATTTTGAAATCTGACATGGGGCTAGACATATTGTCAATTTCCCAGCTGCCCCAAGTCATGTGACTTGTGCTCTGATAAAATTCAATCACTCTTTACTGCTGTACTGCAAATTAGAGTGATATCACCCCCCCTCCCTTTTCGACCCAGCAGCCAAACAAAAGAACAATGGGAAGGTAACCAGATAGCAGCTCCCTAACACAAGATAACAGCTGCCTGGTAAGAACAACACTCAATAGTAAAAACCCATGTCTCACTGAGACACATTCAGTTACATTGAGAAGGAAAAACAGCAGCCTGCCAGAAAGCATTTCTCTCCTAAAGTGCAGGCACAAGTCACATGACTGGGGGCAGCTGGGAAATTGACAAAATGTCTAGCCCCATGTCAGATTTTAAAATTGAATATAAAAAAATCTGTTTGCTCTTTTGAGAAATGGATTTCAGCGAAGAATTCTGCTTGAGCAGCACTATTAACTGATTCATTTTGCAAAAATATTTTTTTTCCCATGACAGTATCCCTTTAAGGAAGAAGCCTTGTACAGGTATCCATTAACCAGAAACCCAATATCCAGAAAGTTCAGAAAAACAGGCCGACTCCCATAGACTCCATTATGATCAAATAATTCAGATTTTTTTCAAATGATTTCCTTTTTCTCTGTAATAATAAAGCAGTAACTTGTACTTGATCCCAACTAAGATATAATTAATCCTTATTGGAGACTGAACCAGCCTATTGGGTTTATTTCATGTTTACATGATTTTCTAGTAGACTTGAGGTATGATGATCCAAATAACAGACAGATCCATTATCCGGAAACCCCCAGGTCCCAAACATTCTGGATATCCGGTCCTATACCGGTATATAGTTTTGCATTCTCTATGGACGCCTTCGTCATGGTGGGTTCCTATCGAAAGTTGACTTTTTCTTAACTAGAGATATATGGATACAGTAGGTTTTAATGGTGCCATATAATAATCCCTGTACTGAATTATATTCCTCAGAACCATATTGAGAAATGCAAAATTGCAATTGTAGAATGCGATTATAATACTCACAGGGCCATGCAGTTTTCTTTTGCCCATAAACAAATTCCTATAATTACCATCTGCTCCAAGTTTGATGCAACTTTGCTCCCTGCAGAAGTCACTTAATTCACAAGTACGCCGTGTGTAAGCGAATGTTGTCATTAGACATATTTTCGCTTAGCAAAAAATAAATAGGTTGCATTTAAAAAGGTAGAATATGTAATTTTGAAAGTACCAAATGTACCTTTAATTATGCCCATTAGTCTGCCTGCTGTTGAATTGCTTAGCTGAAATGTTCTTTAACCTGAAGTGAGCAGTTAATATGAAAGAAACAGAAGCCGAGTATAACTGAGTATGAGATTGCTCCATAAAGCTGCAAGAAGTTGTCATTGACATGAACACATTTCACACCTTCACCGGTTTCACAGAATGTAAATAGATTTACTTTGCTCGCTAGTCGGAACAGAGCAACATGAATCACACATCTAGAAATTACCCAAAAACTGCTTTTTTTTTTCTTCTTTAGTATTACCGATGGTTTTGCTAGCGGTAAACATGTAAAGAAGTGTGTGGGAGGTGGCCAGATCCGTTTTCTATGTGAAATACTGTATTTCACTTAATAGTGTCTGAGGTTATGCCTAGATTAGATTGATTCCCCTGAATTCCCCCCATCTTTAAAGGGGTGGTTCACCTTTAGAGTAACTTTTAGTATGTTATAGAATGGCCGATTCTAAGCAACTCTTCAATTGGTTTTGATTATTTATTTTTTATAGTTTTATAATTATTTGCCTTTTTCTTCTGACTTTTTGCAGCTTTTAAATGGGTGTCGCTGACCCCCTTCTAAAAAGTAAATGCTCTGTAAGGCTACAGATGTATTGTTATTGTTACATTGTATTGCTTATCTTTCTAGTCAGGCCTCTTCTGTTCATATTCCAGTCTCTTATTCAAAAATTTTAACCCTAGCAACCACATTTGCTGATATTGCAAACTGGAGAGCTGCTGAATAAAAAACGAAATAACCAGTGATGGGTGAATTTCTCCTGTTAAAATATTTTTGCCGCCGTCAACAATTCCGACGCCTATTAAAGTCTATAGGCGCCTTATTTGTCACCCATGTCCGAATTTTACCCGGCGGTAGAATTGTCGCATGCGTCACAATATTTTGACGCCAGCAAATTTTTGTGGCAATTTCGTGAATTTATTCGCCGGTGGCAATAAAAATTCGCCCATCACTATAAATAACTCAAAAACCCACAAATAATAAAAAATGAAAACCAATTTCAAATTGTCTCAGAATATCACTCTCTATGTCAGGGCTCCCCAACCTTTTGAATCTGTGAGCAACATTCAGAAGTAAAAGGAGTTGGGGAGCAACACTAGCATGAAAAATGTTCTTGGGGAGCCAAATAATTGCTGTGATTGGCCATTTGGTAGCCCTTATGTGGACTGTTAACCTACATTGAGGCTCTATTTGGCAGTACACCTGGTTTTTATACAACCAAAAACTGCCTCCAAGCCTGGAATTAAAAAATAATCACCTGCTTTGAGGACACTGAGAGCAACATCCAAGGGGTTGGAGAGCAACATGTTACTCACGAGCTACTGGTTGGGGATCACTGCTCTACATCATGCTAAAAGTTATTTCAAATGTGAACCACCTGTTTAATGAGGCTTAAAACACAAATTGAAGAAAAGTAAAAAAAAAATCAACAATGCAACATTCCCCCACACACAATCCCAGCAGCAGCATTGCATCCCATGTATCGAAACTAACTCAGTGTGTATTTTGAGAAGCAGACAAATACAAGAGTCCTCTGCACTCAACCCATTATCAATATATTTAAGACAGAGACATTTTGTGCATACTGCTACTGAAAAATGCCTTACCCTTTAAACAAAACAGGGATTGTTTGTCCATATATTGCAATATATTTAAGCTGGCCAACTATGTCAAAGTCATCCCATATCTGGCCAGTCCTACTCTTAATTTTCATCTGATTCATTAAGAATTCTATTGCTTCATTATACATTTTACAAAGGGACTAAGTTTTACCTGCAACTTACTTGCTGCTTTCAAAGTAAAACTCCCAAACTTGGCTGCCCTTTTATTAGACACCAGTGGTATCTAGACCTCAGTGTGTATTTTGACAAATCAGATTTCGTTCTAACATAGTTAAATTGGGTTGAAAAAAAGACCAAAGTCCATCAAGTTCAACCCCTCCAAATGAAACCTAGCTCAGATACCTACAATCACCCACTGAAACTATAAATACCAATATCTATATTCATTGTAGATTTTAGTATCACAATAACCTTGGATATTATGCTTGTCATAGAAATCATCCAAGCCCCTCTTAAAAACTGAGAGGAAGCCACTTTTGTTTGTGTATTTGACACAGAATAACTAAACCCAGATATCCCATTTATCCCATTTTACACAGGAAATTGCATCACAGCATCCCATCTAATTAAAGAGTTCAGCTTTAGTATGCTAATGAAAAGATTAAATGCATTAAATGAGTTTAGATGACTTTAGATAATGAGTCTTGTTTTCTAAATATTTAGGCACATTATCCTCACTATTTTAGCATGAATATTTTTCAGTTTATTTAAATACATTTTTACCATATTTTAAGTCAAAAATATTCCTATAACCTTTGTTTATGAGGAAGTCTGGTTGAGACTGAATATATTTTTACTCTAGTTCATACTAGAAAAAGGCATCACTACGTCAGCAATAATTAAACTGAATTGTTTTTCACAACGCCTGGAAAAAATGTTGAGGTTTAGGAACTTTTTTTTTTTCTCCTTTTTTTTTTAAAGTTCACAAATAAGCCTTAAAATATTACAAGGGTGAAAGAGTAAAAGTGGGTGTGAAGTATTGAAAAGGTAGTACAATTGTTGCAGGTATGGGATCCATTATCCGGAAACCCATTATTCAGAATGCATACCTCCCAACTGTCCCATTTCGCAGGCACAGTCCAACTTTTTGACAGCTCAACCCGCAGTCCCTCGTTTGTACTGGAAAGTCACGATTTTCTCTACACTGAACAGCCAGAAAAAGAAACAATGTTTCTAACTTAATTGGCTTTTGGCAGAGAGACCAGAACAGCCACAGCTGCAGATAAGATACTTTTGTAACAATTTTGAGATAAGCAAATAAGTAATTGTAACAATATAAGATCACAGGTCTCTAGGGAGAAGTTAGACTCACAGCTTAAAGGGCAATTCACCTTCATTAGCAAAACTGTAATAACTGAAAAAACAACAGAAATATGTTCAAACTTTCATAACCTGCCAAATTTTGTAAAATTAACATGGTAATTTGGGGGTGTGGACACAAAAATAGGTGTGTTCAAAAAAAATGTTCTCACACTGTGCGCAGCAACTTTTCATCCCTCTTTTTACTTCCAAAATGTTTGGAGGTATGATAATACTCTGAATTATGGAAAGGCTGTCTTCATAGACTCCATTATAATAAAATAATCCAATTTTTTTTAAAAAAAATTCCTTTTTCTCTGTAATAATAAAACAGTAGCTTGTACTTGATCCCAACTAAGATATAATTAATCCTTATTGGAATCAAAACCAGCTTATTGGGTTTATTTAATGTTTACATGATTTTCTAGTAGAGTTAAGGTATGAAGATCCAAATTAAGAAAAGCTCTCTTATCTGGAAAACCCCAGGTCCTGAGCATTCTGGATAACAGGTCCCATACCTGTAGTAACTTTGGAACTGAGCTCTCAGATATTGGTGTAAAAGGGTTGTAAGTAGACTTCAATGCATTTGGCAAGTTTTCTACAAAGTGAAATGGGTAAGATTCTCCCATCACTAGTTGTGAACAATTTGTAAATGAATAAATACATGATTTAGTTAGACAATTGTAAGATCATTTCATTTATATAACTATATAATTATACCATCACAGTGTGGTATAACCAAAGAACAGAGGTGCCTTTGAGTCCAAAACGGAGGATGCTAAGGGCTCTTACTCACGAGCGGTTGAAGCTGCGCTCCCCTGTGTTCCGTTTTTCTGCGTTCAGCCGCAGGGGAGTGCAGAAATAGACGCATTAAATTTTTTCCAATGGGGCTGTACTCACACACGTGTAGGCGCCGAACGCAGGAAAAATGCAGCATGTTGCGTCTCAACCTGCGTTCGGCGCCTACCTGCGTACAGCCCCATTGGAAAAAATGTAATGCTTCATGTGAAACTGAAGCTATAATTCCTTTCTGAGAAGCCTTGATTGAGTTAGAGAGGTTACAGCTTTGTGGTAAAGTGGCTTTATACATTTACAACCCCCATCACCCTACCTAAATTCTGTGAAGCCCGAGTCTATTTTTCTTCAGCAAAACAAATCCTAACAACATGTAACCACAATAATCAGGACATTTGCCGGGCCAATTAGCTGTGTTATGGGAGGAAATGTGCAATAAAGTGCTTCAAAACATACATTTCAACTGTGTATATTTACAAAAACAGCACTTTTAATAAAGATTAGTAACTTAGAATAAAAGGCGGGTGATTTTAGTTATTCATCTTTATTCACTTGTGTTGTTTCCCTTTCTGTAGCAACAGTAATATGTTCAAAGCTTCCCATTCTTCATCTTTAGCAACCAAGGAATAGGGTAGTGTTACTCTTACCTAGTTGCAGAGAACTATAATTTGGGCATTTATGTGGCCATATCTGTCCCTATAGGGAAATGGGTGAAGCTATGGATATTTGGCCAGGTACAATTTCTAATCAAGCTTTCCAGGAGAACTGTATTTTGGCACCGCTTGGAGAGCCATATTGTCATTGCCAAAGAAACCAATAACATTGCACCATACCTCCATGGAATATGTTCCATATATTTTAGCCATTTCTAAGTTACTAGTGATGGGGAATTACTCCAGTTTTTGCGAATTTTCCTTGGGGTGAAAAATTTGTGGAAAAATTGTGAAATTGGAAAGTTTCATGAAAAAATTGTGAAATTCAGACATTTGCATGAAAAATATGTCAAAAGTGAACATTTTCACCAAAAAATCGTTAAAATCAGACATTTTCACGAAAAATCGTGAAAACCGGAAATTGACACCCGCGTCCAAGCTGACGCTGGCTTTAAAGTCAATGGGCATCTGAATAGTGTTGACGCACGCTGATTTTGACGTTATCAACTTTTCGGACTCGTGTTAAAAAAATGTTGAATTTCCGAGGGAGAAACGTGGAAATTCACCGCGAATTAGTGCCAATCTAATTTATTCACCCATCACTAGTGACCCCTATTTATAGAGAATTGGGACAGTCAAACAGAATTGGGAAAAGTAACAGTAAAACTGAAATCGAAATTGACTGTTGACCCCATCAGTAGGGTCGTCAGCTCACCCAGTGGCACCTAATCCAATTGTATGGCAAGTTGATCCATCAGATTAGTACAATTTGGTTATTCGGTAGTAATGAGTAAAAGTGGCCCATTTTGCTTCACCAAAAAAATTAGCGCAATGCCAAATTTTGGCAAATGCATTGGAATCAATTGGTAGACATTAGCTTTTTTCCCCCACTATAACAGGTGTGGAATTCTAATAATGACAGACTTTTTTAAACATTTTTTTGCTTCAAAAAGCTTTTTCATTGAAACAAAATACAAGGTAAATTTCTAGTAATGTAGTTGCCAACATTTGGGTTTTTTTTTTTTTTTTTTGCTTCAAAAATATTTTTTTTTTTACAGCCAAACAAAGTGCATGGCATAATTCTAACATAAATTTCAATTTCACATTGAATCTAAAGTTCGCTCATCCATATCATTTACATACGCGGTGCAGTTGTACTGTACATGAAAATGATGTCTCTGTTACATGCTTGAGCTGTACATTGAAAATAATGGGAGGTAAATGTTTCCAGTTCAGAGTATTTTTAATATCTGTTTTTTTTTCTGGGAGCAACTGTACATAGCATGACCCTAAAATATTTAGCAGCTAATTCTATCTTTTATCATCTGATTTTTCTTCCTCTAGAGTTTCTAATTATTCATGTGGAAGAAATGCTATGAGATCGTACACCATGAGCCATTGAGATTATGTACAGAGTCAGTCTTGTGGAAAAGTCTAACCATGCTCTTAGGTATAACAGTATAACAGTAAGCGGCTTAACCTGCAAATTTACTTTTGATAAGCAGAGGAACTGATTTGCATATTTCAGCTGGGAATTATGAATGGAAGCATTTTATTTCTCTCCACAGTAAAAATAACAACAAAAAAGGGAATAATAAAAAGTTCATTAAAAGAGAGGCTGCAGCCATTGAACTGAAGAATTTTTAAAAGCGTTGTTGTAATAGTTGACTTTGTGTAGATGAGATGCTTACACACAATATAGAGAATATATATTTTCTCTTCTGCCCAGTCTTGCACTTTCCTTCAACTTGAATAATATCCTATGGGCAGAAAGAAAGAACAAACAGCTTCTTCCACTCCGCTAGTCGAAACCTCATGAGCTTAAATATTAATGAAACGTCCATGAATCACACATAACTTATACTGCCCCTTTGTGCAAGAAAATAGCAGGCTTTTTATGGCTTCTGCTTCGTAGCCGGAATAATAGAACCCCGAGCCATAAACCAGTAATTAATACACTTCAGATTTGAAGTATTTTATTGTGCAGATGCCAATTAAGCATAATGGATCACGCTTCCTGAGAATGCTGTACAGTAGTTGAAAGGTTTGAGCTTCCTTTTCTTTGCCTTATTTCTTTTTTTATACTCTATATGATTTGAAAAGCAACGTTGTTCTCTGCAGTGAAAATTCATGTAGAGTTTAAAAAAAAAAAAAAAAGGAAAAGCCAAGATCTGAAATTCAGTTTATACCAACTCCAAACAAAAGGCTGGTGAGTAAAGAAAATAACTTGGGGTAATGTACAGTAATATCTACTAACCCAACAGGTATCATTTATATATTGGCCATCTGATTAGTTGTTATGGGTTGATAGACCTAGAACAAACATGTGGATTCTCAGCAGGTGGAGAATCTGATGCCCGGCTGCTCCCCATCTTTTTGTATAGGCGGACTGATTTCATCATAGAATGCAACATGTTGTATTTCTGCACCAAAATCCAATGCTTCTCCTTGCACTTGAGTAGAGACCATGCTTCCGGGTGCAGACAGGCAGGAGCAGAGGAGCAGCAGGGGGTTTGGATTCTCTGCCTATTTCTCCGAAGACCAAGATTCCCAATGATCTGGCCCTAGCTTTATTGCATTACCCTTTGCACTATATGTAATTGTTTAGCTGATAAAACATGAAAAAGCAAAGAGTATACACTATAGGTAGGGAAAGGACTGCAGTTGTGGCGGTCACACCAATTGGGAAGCGCCATTGCACCCAATTGATGACTTGCATGCATGTGTGCCTATAGATGCAGGAGAATCCTAGTAGCAGATTTGCACCTAAAGAATTACTCCTAAAATTTTAAGCACAATTGTGTCCAGTTCATCATAATATGAAAGCACAGTTGCATATCCTTTAACACATCAGGACAGCTTTATAGTGTCATGTATATCTTTATTCACAGTATCATAGGCCTTCCATAAATTTGAGAACATCCAGGTTGTGGTCCCCTAGTTCTACATGATCACAATGAAATATTGTGTAATATAAAAACTACTTAGGGTATCTGGACAAGGACATAAGTGTCAGGGAGCTCCCACCAGGGAGGTAGTTAGAATCAAGGAGGAAGCCCTCTTGAGGGAGCAAGGTCGCGGTATCCAAAGGGTTAAGCAAGCGGATGGTCAGAGTCCAGGCAAGAGTTTAGTGACAGGCAGATCAGGATCAAATAATGAGTTCAGGCAGAGGGTCAAAACCAAGGCAGGAGCCGGAATCAGGAGTGGGAACAGGAATCAGGGCTTGGAAAACAGGAACCCAGGTTCAGGGTAGCAGAACCTATTCTTGGGTGCCATTCTGGCGTTCTGGGCGCCCTTTTATAATGGAATTTGACGCCACAGTGACGTCATCGCCTGCGTCCTTGCGCCAGCGTTGTGGCGCCGGCGTCCCAGCGCTCACGTGGCCCGCCTGGGCACCACCATCTTGGATTCTAAGCCGCCGGGAGCAGATGTGTCTCTTTGTGTTCCCGGCGGTCTTGACAATAAGAGGGGGGAGGCTGAATGAGGCATATGACTGGGGGCAGGTTGATTATGTGGAGGGACAGGGGCAAGACATTTGTGAATATGGGGCTGGACAGATGGCAACACTACAATTGCTGCGGGCCCCACTGGTAAACTCTACCTTTCCTAATGACATGCCTGGGAAATTGTACATGTATCAGGGGAAGTAGTGGTCTGTTGCAAGTTGTGACAAGGTGCAGCTCAGTTCTATTTTTGTGGGGTTTTTTTCATTCACATACATCAATCTTCCAAGCTTTTTAGATACATCTGAAATGGATGGTGATCTCATTTACTTTTAGAAGGGACTTCAATGCATAACAATCAGTGGAAGTGTTGAGGTTATTTTAAGGAATGTACAAATTCAATTTATTCCATCTTTATATTCTGCCCACATAGCTCTCTGGAAACGCTAAAAGCCTTTGTTTGCAAAAAAAAAAAAAAAAAAAAAAAAAAATATATATATATATATATATATATATATATATAATTGTTTACGCTAGTTTTTGAGCTGTAGCAGTGTTAGTTTTTTTCTATTGTTCCAATCAAAATGTAATATAAAGTCCATTATTACATTCTCAGGTTCATGTTTAAATTAAAAGCTAAAATATAGATAAAGTTGTTGCTTGTATATTTAATTTAGATAGAGCAGCACACATATAGAGATGCAAAGAGGATTTTTACTTGCCCCACCACAAATACAGAATTAAAATGCTTTTACTTACCCTACTTCTTCAGTTTTTGGGGCTTAGTTACTACTGGGTATTGTCAGACTGGCCTACTAGAGCATCCTCAGTGGGATCCAGCTTGGGGCAGTTCTTATAAGCAATCCTCTTGAACAAACAACCTATAACATTTTGTGAAATTTATGCAGGTTCTCTATTGGTTCCTAAGAGTCCCAGGCCAATGATATGGCTGGGCTACATTGTTCAGTCTTATATGTTAATCCTTTGCAATTCGTATTTGTCATTTATGAATGTTCCCCCACATTCAACACAACCTCGGCTAGATGAAACTTGCACCTGATGCAGATCAGAAAGCAATAGCACAATTACATTTTGATGCATTGGCCACAAAAAGACATGGTGGCTAGAACCCAAATAATACTTTGCACACTACACTTGTTTTCGTGAATGACCCAAATGGGGTTATATAACTAAAGACTCTGTTTGCTTGTGTGCATACCAACCATCAGCAGGTGGCATTTACTGGTTACCTGTTTAGAAGAAACATCTTAATGGTTTCTATGGAACCCCAACACCAATGGAAAATTGTGGTTGCTTAAGCATTTAGCCTCAATGAGAATAACAATGTGCTGGTCCAGTCTTTGAGCATTGGACTCACAGGTTCTTAATCCCAGTGTTGACATGTAATTTCTCTAGAAGTTGCAGCAAATGATTTTGTCCTTAATTATAAATTTAGGGGCAAATGTTATAAATGTAAAATACAAAGCAGGTAGGGCACTAGGATGTAGGTAAACACTCACCAGATTACAGATGTGGCCCTGGTCCTCTTAAGTGCACCTTGGCACGAAATGTGTAAGGCTTCTGAAATATTGTTGATAAAGATATATTTTTAGTATTATTCGTTTTTTATATTGGTGGCCTTGTGGATTCTTGTAGTATCCATTGCCTACTCATGTTTGTGATGTATCTCAGGCGAACTCTGATTTTTTTTTTTTATTCTGTCTTTATTTACTGAGATGAAATAAAGTTTAAAATGGATTTAAAAAAGTGTAAAATCCATTTGAGTTTAACTGCAACCAAAGTTTCCGCTTTTTCAAGGTGATTTCTCTCAATAGGTGGTGGTATTCTTCTGTATTTCAGAAATAACTGTTAATAAATGTTTAGCTTGTCAGTTGTATGCTCCAGCCAGAGCCTGATTACTTTCTCTCGATACGCTCCCTGGCTAAGCTTCCTTAGAGAACGCCCCAGTCAGTTTAGCTCTCCGAAAACGTAATGTGGGAAGCCATTGGCAAGGATTATGTTAACAAGATGAAACAAAGAGACTTCAGAAGCAGCTCAGACATATGTCTAAGTTCTATATTAATAAAAACCTACTTACTATTTCAGTTCATATGGTATAAATCATACTTAAGATTGAGACACTGCAGTAGTTACCATCAGACTTACATGGATTTATAGGAAATAGTCAGGCTGTAAAATTCTTTTCTCTTTAGAAGTGGCATAAAATGAAAACCTGAAAGGTCTCCGGTAGAGAAAATAATATTTTACTGTCAAACTCAAATCACAGTATATGAAAGAATCATGTTGATATAAAATTAAATTTGTAGTCTAACAAAGTGGAGAGTGGGGCTGCTCATGTTGCTGGCTTTTGCAGTAAATAGCCGTTTGCCATTTCTCACAATGCATTTTTTGTTGTTTGCTTGCGCTATTATAGAATCTAATATATTATTATGGTTGATTTGCTGCTTCCATATATGAGTGATTCTGTGTGCCATACCCTCCTACTTCTGTGTCTCCCCAGGGTGCCGTTGGTATACCAACTGCTTCCTTATGTAAATTAGGTGAATAGGTGAGAACAATGAAGTAGAAATCTAGAAGTCACGTAGATAACCTGAAGAGCTGCCAATAAAGAACAAAGGAAGTAAGCATGAGACAATTTGCAACCATCAGGAAAGTCCATTGGTGGACTGATAACACCAGTAGATAGGTCCATGGATAATCTGTTTGAGAGGCAGTTAGTATCAGAGCATACCTCCCAACTGTCCTGTTTTCAGTGGAACAGTCCCGCTTTTAACAGCTCAACCCGCAGTCCCGCGTTTGTACTGGAAAGCCACGATTTTCTCTGCACTGAACAGTCAGAAAAACTAACTAACTTTATTGGCTTTTGGCAGAGAGCCCAGAACAGCCACAGCTGCAGATACGATATTTTTGTAACAATTTTGAGATAAGAATATAAGTGATTTTAACAATATAAGATAACCGGTCTCTTGGAAGAAGTTAGACTCACAGCTTAAATGGCATTTCACCTTCATTAGCAAAACTGTAATAACTGGAAAAAAAACACAGAAATTTTTTCAAAGTTCATAACCTGCCAGATTTTGTAAAATGAACATAGTATTTAGGGGGTGTGGCCACAAAAAATAGGCATGGTCAAAAAACTTTTTTGTCCCTCTTTTTATCCCCAAAATGTTGGGAGGTATGTCAGAGGAACATATTTGGGCAGGTGTCAGGCAAAGGTAAGAGCAGGGAATGGGTCATAAACTCTGGTTAGGCTACGTCAACGCTAATGACAAACCAATTCTCAGGAGGAAGAGGCTGACTACAGGCTATGATTACTGCCATTGGCATTAGGGAATATGCTGCAACACCGTAGCTTATGTAAAGTCCTGAAACCTAATGTAATATTATAAGTAAAATATAGCCATTGATTTTCAAACACCTTTCTATGTGTGAAGAAACCACTGACAGACTTTGCACCTGCAATTCATTACTCTCGAAATGGGATCTTAATCCAATTGGAGTAAAATTATTTAGACTGGTCCTATGAGCGCTTTGCCAATTTACATTGATTTTTTTTAATTTACGTGGTTTCTTGGATATCATAAGTTGTTTTTTTTTTAAATGCTTTATGAAGGCCCAGGGCATCCATGAACCCAACTTTCTATGCACTTTATCAGTTGTTTGGGTTGCCAAAAGCCTGCTAGTAGCAAGTGCAGAGAGAAGCACCCTGCGTACGTTTACATCAATTTTAAATTGAATCCACTTCCAATCTTTAAGCAACGATGGAGTGCTCCTTAGTCAATGAGCCAGAAATAAGCATTGTTCGAGAAGCTTATAATTACTGGTGCTTGGGATACTTCAAACTATCTGGCACAGGGTGCGCGTTGCATGGTGTAATTTTCAGAATTTAAGTCTAAACTTTTTTTAAGTTTAATGACTTGTCCACTGACTACAGAGAAGCAAAGTCTCTGTACACTCAACTTGAGAGCCAACAATTTCCACCATTGTTTTGTGTGGTCAGTACACAAAGCTATTCCTGAACCCCCCAACAAAGTTTACGTTGGTTGTTTCATCCAAGACTGACATTAGGAAATGTCTTGCTCCTTCAGCATAATGTATTAGAAGTTACTTTAATATAATGCATAGTATACAAATGTTGACTTTATGATCTGACAAACTTTATTATAACATAAACTAGTTTAAATAAATCTTACATACATAAAAGTGTTCATGACTATGAGTTAAAAAAAACAAAAACCTTAAATGAGCAAATGATCTATTGCTTGGATGTTCCAGGGAGAGTAAAAAGCTGCTAGCTGCTTTATTTTCATTCAGATCATTGAACATGTGTTTTGAATCAGAGCTGTTAGGCATTTTCCAGTAACCAGCTTTGTATTACAAAAAAAATGAATAAAGGAAATCAGAAAGAGGAAGATGTAACGTTTTACTCACAAATATCTGTCACAAATACTTGCGCAATCCCAGATAATCGTAAAAAAACGTTCCCTGTAATCACAGTATTTCTATTATTATTGGTAAAATAACATTTTAGATCAGATGAACTGGGTTTGAACATGGGTATAATTACTTGTTCTACTTAATTGCCATGCTTGATCTACTTATATAGAATTGTCATGTAAAGCTGAAATCATTCTTATTGCCTTTGTTTCATGTTGTTCGTTTTCTACCATAACTACACAAATGTTTTTGCCAATATTTTTTTCACTTTGCATTTTCATATTTTGCTGAGGTCTCTGTACCCCTATCAACACAATGCTCTTTCTGTAGTTCCTGGGGTTCCTGATGAGCAGTGTTGGCCTACACCCAGCTATGGAGATTAGTGTTTGACACCATGTTAATGCTGGCTGCAGAAATCTTAAGTCAGGAATGCTATTCTTGTGTGGCTGTAGAGTGGCAGAGCTATGCCAAGAGCATGTTCAGATTCTCCTGCTGCTGTTTATTTTTGTTAGATAAGTTATGCTTTTCAACATAGTAGCCAGAAAAACTATTAAATAGGGGCTCTTCATGGGACATAACATGCATGCTCTTCATAACTATAATTGTCAGTGAATGATGATGGATGGATAGACATTGGATGGATAGATGGTTGATGGATAAGTAGGGCAGCCCTGTACTCTATAAATGAGTTAGAGTAGAAGACCTCAAGGAACCAGTGTCTGTTATCTTTATACCCCTGTTAGAGTGCAGAGTAGATAGTTTAAGTAGGTTAAAAGAAATACTTTTGCTCTACTATCCTACAGCACTTCTTTCTACTGTTTGTCTGAATCCAGAGTTCAGGCCAATACTTAGCCAAAACAAATCCAAACTCAACATCAGGCGACTATATCACCTGCACAAAAAAAATGTTACAGTTTGTCCTTTATTCTTCTCAATTTAGAACAAATTATGGTTTGGATTTGGTTCAGCCTTTGGCAGTTTTGGTAACTGGCTGAATGTGAAAATTCCCAAATATACAGTATATACATACATGCATACATGCATTCATTCACAAGCATTAAAAGTGTTGTTACTCATACAGTATAAAGACTATTTTGCAAAAGCAGTATATGTGTCCAGAATGATTTATGAATTCATATCTTGTTATTGTTAATGATGTTAATATTGGGCAACAAAAGTGTAATACACATATATATATATATATATATATATATATATATATATATATATATATATATATATATATATATATATATATATATATATATATATATATATATATATATATATATATATATATATATATATCCAGAAATGTTAGCTTTTGTTCAGAATTTGTTGACTTCACTTCATCTGAGTCATCATTTGGAATCGTCTGAGCTCTTTTGCTTCTTGTCTCTTCCAAGAAGGGATAACTTGGCTAGCCTTGTTTTGTATTATGTTTTTCAAAATCATTTATCTTTTATGAGGTTTTTCAGCTACTGATCTGCATGTAAGCAGAGTGATAGCCTAACCCCTGCATTGCCTGTACTTAGTGTTGGGATCTGTAACTATCTCTCCACAATGATCAGGGATTCTAGGAAAGTTGCTTAGCGTTCTCTGGAAAGTCATTGCAGGTACCTGAGTTGAGAAAGCTTGAATACTTTTGGACTTCATCTTTAGGGCTATGGCACACATGACATTTCAATTGCAGGTGTAATACGGCTTCCATATTAGCCAATGTTTGAACAAAATGGACAATACATTCAGACAATATTAAGACAATAACAGTCACTCAAATAAAGAAGATAGAGCTTGACTATTAATACAAAATTAGCATGAATATAAGGTCCAATCCAGTCTCTCACATCCTAGCTCAGAGGTCCTCCAACCTTTTTTACCAATGAACCACACTCAAATGTAAAGGCAAATAAGCTGTAGGGGGGGTGTGAAGGCACAGTGGGGCCCTTGGGGTTTGGAGGCCCCTGGAGTGGCAGCCCCTGCACCCACAAGTCTGACCCTTGCTTGTAGTATGGGCAGTGATCTCTGCTTTGACTGACTGGCACATCCTCTAATCTGTTATAGGTTATGGCCTTAGTAGCAAAAGTCCCACCCCCTGACACACTACAAAGGAGAAAGCTCTGTGAACGTTTGAGAGCAACACAAGCATGCAAAAAGTTCATGAGGGTACCAAATATAGGTTCTGATTGGCTAGTGGCAGCACCCATGTGGACTGGCAGCCTACATGAGATTCTTTTTGCCACCACACATGGTTTTTATGCAACTAAAACCTGCCTTCAAGCCAGGAATTTTAAAATAAGCCCACTATTAGCAGCATCCAAGGGGTTGTTAAGCAAACATTTTGCTCACAAGCCACTTATTGAGGCCTAGATGTTTCTTCTAAAATTGCATACGCCTTCCCCAAACACGTGGCCCCTTGGAGGCCCAAAAATACTTTTTAGCAACTACATTTTCAAGCATTTTTTTGATGCATCCAGGGTATGGAATTCAGGGTTTGTACACTTGGAATTGTTACCATGAGTTAACTATAATTATTATTGGTTATATTTCTCGGCTTTATTACTAAAGAAACTTTGATATAATATCCTATGGTTATAGAATCTCTTAAAAATGTACCAGTTTACTACTGATGTGAAGCTGTTCCCTGACCAGTGATATGGAATGCAGTTTGTCATAGCAACTTTCCCATTAGTTGTTGGCTCTCGGACAATAATATTGCCATTGGGAATATGATTTCCAAGAACTCTTTCTTTTTTTCTTTTTTTTTTTCCCCCTTCTGGTTAGAAATCGTCTCTATACTAAGCCAAATAGCTGATAAAGCAGGTGATTAAATACACTATCTGCATCATGTTGCTTTAACAGCCTTGTAAAAGCCCAACTATGGAATCACTGGTGATTGCTTTATGGAGACCCAACCGGTCAGCAGTGTGGGCATGGATCAGTGCATTGTGGCAATATTTTGCAAATATCTTATTGGCTCACTGTCCAGGGTGGATCTAGAGTGCCAATGTACCGATAAATGATTTGTGGCTGACCCGAAACCCACGGAACCCGTATGTAGGACAGTTCAGGCCATTTTCCATGCAAGATTCCTATGTTCAGTTTGAGCTCTTCCTTCTGCTCTCCCAGTGCGTGACCTTACTATGCTGGCTTCCACCTCCAACCGGCACTTTTTATAGACTTATTTCTGTGTGCCCTGCCCCAATACGGAGGTGTGCTGTGTTAGGGTTGGGTGCAGATGGAGGAGGGGCAGGTTATGATTCTGGTGCACACTACAAGGTCACTTCTGTACATACCAAGGCCCCCATCCAGTGGAGCTGCAGGACTTAGGGCAGGGTCCGCTGGGATTGTTCCCTGTATCTCAGTGGCCAGTCCAACCCTTTTGCCTATGCAATTAGTTTAATGTAGTCAGGATCCATGATATTCCACAAAATAGTTTCTGCCCATTTTATGTGCACTGTGCTACAGTACAAGTAACATTTTGACTGAAACAAATGCCCCTATCTGGCCCATGTGTAGCACATGAAATTTGTAGCCATTATTTTGATGATTTGTTCACGTAACTATCCAAATATCCATGTGTATTATTGTTTTCTAACTTTAGTCCTTAAATGTTTGATGTAAAAGCCATAAAATGATTTATGCTAATATCATGCATACACTTGTTCCCTTTCATAAACTAGCCACTTGCTCAGAACATCTTTAGAGATATTAGAAGAAGTATTATCTGTGTAAGGGCTATGGGCTATTTTTTAATATGATGAGTATCTAAGGGGATTTATCTTGGGTTCCTGACAAACTCATCCATGAAGAATGGAAGTTGTTCCATATGCCTGAAATTTCTTACATATCGGGTGTTTATGACTTTATCAATATGAGACATTCACTCCATGGTTTTAAGGCTACTGACATTTTCTTATGCTCTTGTTAAGAGATTGTTTTGCTTATTAACAAGAACACAGAACTTCAGTTCCACTCCCCTGTCTCTTACATGATTTGTTTGTATTGTAGGAGACCTGTAAGCACAGGTGTTCTTTGCACCTGTCCTGCTGTCTGAATATAATATACAAGTTGAAGGGCACCAATATAATGTCTCCCCCCCCACTGGAGGTATGGGCTAAGGAATCCACTCTCCAGATAGGGAACACAATACAGGTATAGGACCTGTTATCCAGAATACTCGGTCTTCCTGATAATGTATATTTCTGTAATTTGTATCTTCATACCTTAAAGGGCATGTAAAGGCAAAAAAATAAAATCCCATTTTTACTTTCTTTAATGAAAAAGAAACCTATCTCCAATATACTTTAATTTAAAAATGTGTACCGTTTTAATAAGAAACCTGACTGTATGCAGTGAAATTCTCCCTTCATTTACTGCTGTGGATAGGAATTGTCAGATGGTCCCTAACTGCTCTGCAAGGAAACAATCATACTTATGAACAGCAGGGGGAGTCCCGCCTTACTTCCCAGCCATGCAGAACTCAAGCAGCTTTGTTTATGATGATCCCTAAGCAGCGCAGACGACACTGAGCATGTGCACAGTCTTAGTCTTGCAAAGATGTTTAACAAAGTTACAAGATGGTGACCCCCTGTGGCCAACTTTGAAAGCATAAATTATTTGTTTGATTAGGATTGTGGTGCAGTAAGTTCATGTTTATATTTAGTATACAAAATACAGCATTTCTTGCCTTATTCTATTTTAGACTTTACATGCCCTGTAAGTCTACTAGAAAATCCTTTAAACATTAAATAAACCCAATAGGCTGTTTTTGCTTCCAATAAGGATTAATTATATCTTATTTGGGATAAAGTACGATGTACTGTTTTATTACAGAGAAAAAAAGAATATATATTTTTTTTTTTTAAAAAAATAGTTTTTTTGGAGTAAAAAAAACTCGAATCAAATTTGCAGCTCCATCCTATTCACTCATTTTTAAAAAATTTGATTTTTTTTTTTTTAATACATTTTTTTTTGACTTTCGAGTTGATGGGAGTTTTTAGAAACTCTCATCATCTTGAAATTCGACCCTTGATAAATCTGCACCTAAATGTGCAGCACAGGTGTTTAGGACATTTTTTTGTTTCCCTCCATCCAGAGTAGGGTCTCTGTTGGCCAAAATCTCTAGTGGGGGGGGACTTTATACTGGAGATAGGTGTCCTATAAATAAATTGGGCATTTGCAAGGAGTAAGTGTGTTCTCCCTGTGTTTGTGTGAATCTTCTTGTGATACTCCAGTTACTTTGCAGCACTGAGAAACATACATGCAGGTTAATTGGCTCCTGATAAAACCGGCTACAGCGCTTGTGTGTGAATGTGATACACTAACACTAAAAAAAACTTGGAGCACCACCTGCTGGTCAAGCCTTTTGTTCTTACACAGTCCAGGTGGGTGGTATTATTTAGTCATCTGTTGCTCCATGCCAGTGTGCGTGGACTGTATCATTAATAATCCTGTCAAAAACCTACGCCTGACTTTTCGTTTTTGTCCTGTTGAAATCCCAGCTGCCGTATGACCTTTGTTATAAAGTGTTTAAAAGGGGGTCTTTCTTAACATTCCAACGCTGCTTTCCAAAATATTCATCCTTTAAATCATCTCTTTTTTTGTTATGGTGGTTTTCTGTGATTAATGACAATGTCCGGATTCCTCATATTTTCAGGGTAGACTGATGTACTATAGTATGTATCCTGTATTTCCATGAGAGGACAATATTGTTTTGCAATTGCACTCATAGGAGCCTTGTAATGATTCTGCTTAAGGGTTCTGTCATCTCTGCATATTTCACCTGTGGGTGAGATCTCCCAAATATAATGAATATATCTACTAAAAGAGAATATCCATGGGTTCAAATGGGAAAGCATATACGCTGGGAGTGAAGTCAGATTACATTATCGATCTGCACATTTCAGCTGCAGTTTTATTTGCACTGTGGGTATTGGGAAATTGTATCTAAGACTTTATATTCTTTATATTTATAGTCCCAGGAAGCTGTTGGGTAGAGCAAGACAAGCACATGCATCTATGTGCTATTTAGCTGCCTTATATTATGTCAAGTATCATCATGCTTGATTTATGATCAAGTTTGATGCATTTTATGGTGTTCGTTGAACCCTGTAGAGTATTGCCCCTAGGGGTCAACTGCTAGCAAGGTGCAATATATGTTTCCCTAAGACTGGGCTGGGAATCACATATTTCGCAGTATCAAAGTGCAGTTTTGGACACAAATCTAAACAAGTTTTACCCACAATGCAGCAGTCCCGCCCCCGTTTACTGTATATTTGTAGCAAGCACTGACTTAACCTCAATCCTGTCCTGTGCCGCAACATGGCCACTACTGAACATGAATTATTAAAATATTGGTTAAATCATTGGGCACATGCTTTTACTAAGGAGCATGTTTGAATGTAGTTGTGTTATGTCCGGGGCCATAATAGCAACATCAATCACCTATTTTATGGATTGTCTCCCACTTACTCTTCAAGATATCCAATCACAATAGAATAGGCAAAACCTGCTTATAATAACATGGTTCAACCCCTTGCTGACCACAGCATTCCATATCAGGTGTACTCCTGGGCACGTATTGGCACAGGACAGGGTCCGCAACATCACATGAAATACTTGGAGGCAGGGGCATAGTATAAGAGACATGTTCTAGCACTTCAACATATACAACAGGGACACCAAACCTGTTGTTAAACTGCCAACTATGTACCAGTAGCCTTTGGCTGCCTGAGGGATGGTGGGAGTTGTTGATCAACAGCAGCAGAAGGATTTGGCTCTGAAACCAAACTTTAGGGGAATATTTTATAATAAGCCCCTGATCCTTCAATCCTTAGAAACCAATCAGCATATTTATGATTTGCCAGTGACAAAACATAAAAGTGGAGCAGACCCTGCAAATGCTCCCCTTGCCTCCCACTATATATGAGGGGTCTTGGGTTTGACCACGGCACTTGCTGGAGGTGTTCTGTTTCCTCCTACAGTTTTAAATCACATCACTTGGATAACCGACTTCTGTTTGACCTTTGTCTTAGTTGGCATGTCAGGTGATATGATCCAATGGGGCAGAATCTGAGGAAACCCACTTGGTAAAGTGCCGCTACAGAACATATCGACACAATATTGAATGAATAAATAAATAAGGCACCAGAAATGCTGGCTTCGTGGAGATGATAGATGCATTTACTAGTGGAAAGGAAGCAGCGTCTCTTAGAGATGTGATGCTTCAGTTTGGCAATAGGCTGTGAGCCAGATCAAAGAGTCACTGGCACTTAAAGGGTTAAGATTTCAAGGGCAGTTAATTGTAACATTAGAAGGTGGGCAGGCATGGTGACTGCTCAGTGGTTTTGTCTGTTTTCCCTTCTTGGGCATATCCCTGACTGATGACAGAAGTGGAAAATATTAATTGGCCTCATTTACCAGCAACTCTTGGATCAGTCCATGAATAAAGAGCCCTTGGCTTCCATTGTTTACATTGTGTGCTGTGTGCCAAAACCATTAGGTCATTGATAAAACACACCCATCTATGGCTTCTGAGTTATCCCCTTCTACAATCCATTGCATTTAAAGCAGATATGAAGGTAAATGGCATGCTAAGGATTGTGGCACAAAGAGCTGTGGTTTCAGTGCTTTATCTGCCATGTTTTCTTCTCTTGTTAAAGTCACTCAATCAGAATGCCAACAATCTAACCCCATACTAGTCATACGAGGGTGCAAAGTGTGCGAGTGTGTCGGGCAGAATGCACCATGCTGTTGCTCTAAAACCAAAACATTAAAATTTAAAATTGAAACTTAGAATTTAAAGTTGCAAATGACATACATATACAGGTGTGTGAACAGTTATCCAGAATGTTCAGGATCTGGGGTTTTCCAGATAAGGAAGTTCTCTGGAGATCTTCACATGTTGTCTACTAGAAAATCATATAAACATTAAATAAACCCAAATAGGCTGGTTTTGCTTCCAATACGGATTAACTTTATCTTATTTTTCATCAAGTTAAAAAAAAAATGAAAATTATTTTTAAAAATTTGAATAATTTGGATAAAATTGAATCTATGAGAGATGGTTTTTCCATGATTTGGAACTTTCTGGATAAGGGATCCCATACCTGTAAACAAAAAGTATTTTAATTTATTTTATTTTTTTTTTCATTTGTATTTAGTCCCAAATCCTTTTCTATTTTAAGTTCATTTGTTTTGTTTTTTTTAAGGATCATCTCTTTTTCCCGTCAGAGTTTCCTAAAAAAATGGCATATGTTACATATTCTTTCATTGGCCTTTGTGCTTAGTTTGCCTTTCCGATTGGCAGTCTAAGACCATTTGTTTTATAGCATGCATTGTTCTGCAATACTTTCGGAAGCAGAAAGCTTATGTTGAAGACAGAGACCCGTTTTCACCAAGGTCCACCATACTCTGCTGGCATTCCATTGACATCTGCTTAGTAACTCTTGGGCGCTGGTAGATTTTACAGCCAATTGAGATGCATCCAAGCATTCCTAGACACTCACACAACAAACAGCCTATAGGCCTATGTTTCTGTGCCGCACTGTGTGTCCGTTCCTATGCACAAGACAAGATTTAACCTCATCACATCAAAGAGGAGAAGTCTCTATTGTCTAAGGGTTGTCTTGGATCTTGTAAAAGTTACATCTAATGCCGGCTCAGATTAATTTATAGCTCTGTTCTTACAAACAAGAAACTCCCATTTCCTCTTTAGAAATGTAAAGACTTTTTTATTTTTTTTTCTCCCCTCCTCTGTTTGGTGAAAAGATATCGGTTAATGTGATAACATCTGGCTGAAACAAATCGCTGCCAGAGAAAGAATGGTTTCCTCTCAGTGGGCCTGACTAGGATCTGATGTTGAGCAGATGTGCAGCCAGGCCTGACTGTAAAAGTTATAAACATTGTCATAACATTGTTCGACTTCTCTAGAATTTCCTGTCTTCTGCTTAGCACTTTATTACTAAGTCTGGCTTGGGGCCAAGCACAACGCAGGGAGTTAGGGCCTCTTTGGCTTCCACTCTAAAACAAGTCCAGAATTCATTGGGTTTAGTTTGATATGCAAGCTTTGATAACTCGAACACTTGTTAAAATAAAGCAGATTAGGTCCCATGCTAGATTTACACCGCTCCTAAATGCACGCTGAAAAACATATAGGGGGGGAGCAAATTGCATTTTTGCATGTCTAATATTTGGCAGCTGAAGTTTTTCTTCCCCCTCTTTCTCTATATATAAAAAAAAAGAGCGAGACTTTGTGTTAGGAACAGCTGATTCAGAAGCTGGCCGGCTTACAGCAAACTTGTGTTCATTTCCTGTATTAGCTGAAGTTCCCTGGGCAGAGAATAGGCCTTTCTTTCAACACTTCTGAGCACGTTCGTTCTCTTGGCGTATTTTCAGATTAGGAAGGCCACATGAGGCTTGTTGCCTGTACACCATAACAAAACGGTAAGGTGAAAACAAATGAATTAGCTTCACTTTCGTGAAAGAGGATCCTCTGCCAGACTTGAATAGCACATTAATAAGGCAACATATGTAGACGTGTTAACCCAATTTTGCGTGATTGATTGCGAATTTTGGACCACAGGCTGTGATTAACATAGCATTAATCAGGAAGGGGAAAAAGTCTTCTGGGACTCTGGTTCCATGATGTAGTGTTTTTTCTGAAAGGGCTTGTATTTTCTTTTGCAGCCTATGTGATTTACAATTTATAAAGTGCCCTTTTGTTGTTTTTCTTACTTTCTTAAAATGTATATTTTTTTAATTTTTATTTAATATCACATAAGCCAAAAAATTTGCAGCAGAAGTATTTTTTCCGGCTTCATTTAACTTTCTCCTTTTGCCTACTGAGTACTGAATAAACTCCAAATCCAGGATCTCCCGCTCCTTCCTTAGATAGCCAGACTTTTCATGCTGGATTCCAAACCCAAACTCAGAATTGCATGAGAGAGGAAGCTGACTCAAGGGAAGAGCTGGATAGTATTATAGCCAGGACTATAAATAATGATGTTTTAGGGTGGGATAGCAAAATCCCGGGGTGAAGTCATTTAAATAATAAGATCATGTCCAAATCCCCCCAGATTTCTTTTGAGAAAATGTTACTATATAATTTTAAGCCACCATTTAAATTATCCAAACTTGCTGACAGTTACGTCGCTTTTTTTTCTTTTTTTTTAGGTACTGTTTGACTTTGCATGCTTTATGAGTAACACGTTGGATATAAATCTAACATGTGTTGCTTGCAGCATAATAGCATATGCCAAAATGGACATTTTTCTCAGATTAAATCCATTTGTATCTTATTTAGATAATAATCCTTTGGAACAGGTGTTGGCTCTTTCAGAAGTCATTCATTATGATTAGATGTAATATTTAAAAAAAAAAAAAAAAAAAAAACCCAGACAACCAAAGACTGTTTTTGTTCCAGGGACTGAGTTGAACTCATGTGTTACAAATGATGCAAAATTAACATGGTAAAATCAAAATAAATGGAGGCAGTAACAGTTAAATTAAATTAATTAATAGATAGACACTGTCATGGCTGTTACTTAGTGCAGGTATGGGATCCATTATCTGGAAACCCATTATCTAAAAAGCTCCAAATTATGGAAAGGCCATCTCCCATATATACATTTTTCAAAATGATTTCCTTTTTCTCTGTAATATTAAAGCAGTCCCGTGTACTTGATGTAAACTAAGATATACTCAATCCTTATTGGAAGCAAAACCGCCTACTGGGTTTATTTAATGATTTTCTAGTAGACTTAAGGGCTCTTACTGAAGAGCGGTTGAAGCTGCGCTCCCCTGCGTTCCGTTTTACTGTGTTCAGCCGCAGGGGAGCGCAGGAATAGACGCATTAAGCTTTTTTTAATGGGGCTGTACTCACACAGGTGCATGTAGGCGCCGAACGCAGGAAAAATGCAGCATGTTGTGTCTCAACCTGCATTCAGCGCCTACACGTTCGGAACGCAGGAGAGTGCAGCATCAACCGCTCGTTAGTAAGAGCCCTAAGGTATGAAGATCTAAATTACTGATAGATCCATTACCTGGAAAGCCTCAGGTATTGAGCATTCTGGATAACAGGTCCCATACCTGTATCAAGTCCAATAATTACAAATACGTGCTAATTTGTTCCAGTGGCCAATATGGAATTTGTTTTGATTGGCCTATTTCTAGTGATGAGTGTATCTGTCCCGTTTCGCCGAAAAATTTATGAAACTGCGAAAAAAACGTGAGAAACAGTAAAAAATTCACGAAATGCATTGAAGTCAATGGGCGGCAATTTTTTTTTTTTGCGCCCAACAATTTTTTCTCTCTCCAAATGCATTAAAGTCAGTGGGTGGTTTTTTTTTTTCTCATGACCACTTGTTTGTCTCAATTTGGTCTTTGAGACTTTTTTGTCTTGTTGACTTTTTTTTTTGTCCAAATGTCAATGGGCGTTTTTTTCTTTTATGGCGGTTTGTTAGTATTGGCGACAATTTTGTCTTGGCATTAATTTTGTCTTGGTGACAATTTTGTCTCACTTTGAATATCCTTTAATTGGAGAGTATTTGCCAGTTTGTTAATATGTACCAAATAAACCTGTTTAGGTCACATGAGCCAATTAACAGATTTCTTTTTTTATTCTTCCATACTTCTTCCTGTTACAGTTAGAGCTGCAGTATTTCTGGTCAGGTGATCTCTGAGGCAGCGCACAGACCATAACGAAATATTGGTGGCTCAAGTTAAGAGATGTAAAAAGACAATATTTACTTAAATATATATTCCAGTTTGATAAGATTCTTTAATATGCCACTTAATATTATATAAACTATCTGTTGCTTCAATATTCATTTTGGGGTTAAAGTTTTCCTTTAATGTAGAGCTTTTTTGGAGGTAATACTGTACTCCAGCTGTTCTTAAGGGTAGAGCGATCACTTCCAACTTAATCATTCTCACAAAGACTACTTCCTCTGTAAACAATCTTCAAATTACTAGATTTTATATTCTGGTCTGCAACTGAAAATGCTGTCTGGCTGTCAGGATCACTGACCCCAGCAACTAAAAACAGACTGAGCCTTCAACTTTATTACTTTTTATTATCATTATATTACTATGTTGTATTTATCTGTTGAAACTGAGCAGGGCGCAACACTGTAGACAGAGGTTTGGAGAAAATAACAGACTGAAATTTCATCCCTGGCAGCATTATGATTATTTATTGATTTTGTGCCTAGAATATAAGGTTTATTTTTTAATATATTATTTTCTCGTTTTTATTTCCTTTTTCCTTTGACACGTGGAATCATTTTATGAGTGCTGCATGTTCTAAGCAGTCCAGTCATGTTACCTGACAGCAGCAAAATATATTCTACAATTGAGCACATAGGGCACAATAACACACTAGTCAAGTCTGTTTACAATGATCTGGGATTTAAAGGGACACTGTGATTTTATTAATGATGACTTTGAAAGAACTGTACAGATTTTTATTAATAAAGCATCCTGTTTCCATAGAATTAATTTTTTTTTTTTTTAGTTTTATTTTAACAATACTGGGCTTTATTGTATGTACACAGTACAAATTAACAAACTGGAAAATACTCTCCAATTAAAGGTTCAGCAGCCTTGTAACAGTAATGATCCAGGCCTTCATGGGCGTTCCCAAGTTTTTGATTTAATGAGACCATTTTTAGAGTGTCACTGCACATGTTCAACGTGCTGTGAGTTTTGGGATGATGAGAGAGCAAAAAATTAGCAGAAATCGAGGTTATATCCGCCATAGCAACTGATTATAAATTAATTCTGATGCAGCATTCACTGGTTTATATGCAGCCAGGTAAGGTGAGTCTGAATGAATCACTTGTTAGCCTGTATATTCTGAATCTATCCCTAAGCTCAGAAGAAGAAATGATGGACTACTGGGGGCATCTTTGGAGGAACAAAACATTACAGCTAAAGGGCTATGGTGGCCTAAAGTTTGTACAGAGCTTCAAACCCTTTAAGCCTAATAATTGTTTGGGCTTTAGTTCTCCTTTAAATCAGGCTTTGTCCTCCCTTCCTAAAATAATTTCAACTGACCATTAGTGATGAATTGGGCAGGCGTGAATTTGCTGCAAATTTCCTCGTATCGCCGGTGGCAAATAAATTTGTCAAACTGCAGCAAAATTTAACCAGTGAAAAATCTGCTGCGTCGAAAAAAAATTGGGCGCAGGTCAGTATAGCTGTGCGCATAAACATTGTAGCTTGTCAAAATTATTTTGACGCCCGTTGACTTCTATGCAAATTTTTCACTGTTTCGAATTTCTTGATGAAGCTAAACGGGACAAATTTGCCCATCACTACTGGCCGTCATATGAACTTAATACATGGACAATTGTCAACACAGCCCCGGTTCTTGTTACCACAAAGAGGGAAACTGGCTACTACAAACGACAAAGACATTTGGTCAGATCTTGTAAAATATGTGCACGTCACACAAAAAAGTAAAAGAGGTTATTGAGCCACCTTCTTTTAGTTTAGTGAAATTGCACCAGATGGAGACAACTGGACATACTTGTGGTTCTAGGACCTGGCTGTCCTATTATTCAGAAGATGTGCCATTATGTCCCTTTTGTTTTATCTGTCCATTGTTGTCTTGGAGTTGCTGAGTGTTCTAATGTGTTATCAATACATAAAGAAATAATTTTCTCTACAATTGAGGTAAGTCAAAACATATAACATCAAGTTAACCCTTTAAACTTTGACTTGATTGGCGTGCCCGCCATTCATTTATGTTTACAGTACATAAACCAATCACATGGTCGCATCACCATATGGGGCCCAACTTATTAATAATGATAATGTATTCCTCCCTGTCAACTGCAAATACATATTTTAATGTAGTTTTTTAAATATACTCATCATCTTTCCCAGAGCTTTTTCTCAGTTGTTTTTTTTTATGCAGTACATACTCAATAATATTACTACACAAGGTTTTTGTGCATTACCCTACGTTGGACATGGCAACCTTCTGGAGGCATATGGATTAAAAATGGTCTCATTAGCTTGCATTAGCATCATTATGCCAGGGAAGAAAACATTTTATTAGATCTCCTGACAACAATTTTCTTCTATTTGCACAGACTGAAAATGTCTCTTGTGCATTATCCTACACTTTACACAGAGTAGAATAAAGAATCAAGGGAAGGTCATTAGCCAATTAAACTATACATGGACAAGCAAACTGTTATAATTGGTGCTAGTGTTCCTTTTTTGCTGTTGATAAACTGCTGCAATTAGCATCCTATTTTTAATGTATTTTAAATAAGCAGGCAATGTATTGATAAAACTGCAAAATACAGTACAGGCACAGGACCGGTTATCCAGAATACTCCAGACCTGGGGCTTTCCCATAATAGATTTTTCTGTAATTTGGATCTTCATACCTTAAGGGGCATATTTATCAAGGGTCGAATTTCGAATTGAAAAAATTTCGAAATTCGATTTCAAAAAGACCAACCGGAATTAAGTTTTTTTTTGTTTGGTCGAATAAGTCAGTTTTCAAGCGAATCGAAGGAATAAAGTATTCGCTCGAATTCGATTCAAAGTTTTTCCCAAAATGTTTTTAAGTCCACCAATTGACTCCAAATGGGTTCTAGGAGGCCCCCCATAGGCTAAAACAGCAAATTCGGCAGGTTTTTGATGGTGAAAGTTGAATTTTTAAAGAGACAGTATATGATAAATTTCGATATTCAAATTTTTTTCAAATTGAATATGAACGATTTCCTAGTCGAAGTACACAAAAAATCAGGCTCAAATTTTTGGAGTTCATGAATCACAATCATAATATTAATCCATACCTTGACAAACATTGAATCACTACTTTGTTTCTGTCCTGATGTCTAATTAATCCCCAAAAATGTCCTTTTTAGAATGGGAACTTTTAACAAATTCCATGGCTTTCTAGATTTAATCTAGTTTCAAAAACCTCTAAAACCCCTTAAATCTGACCTTCAATAAATAGGCCTCTTACTGACTAACACAGCCCACAAGGCTTTTAAACCAAGCTGCCAACTATATTTATTGTCAATTGGGCCCACCAGGATACAAGGAATACTCCCGGTAGGCCCAGGTGACAGTGGGTCTTCATTTTATAATCCATTTGGCTTACTTTATGGTAATTTCCTTTTCATTTATGGGAACAAAGAGGAGAAATAGAGGAAAGCATACATTATATTATGCAAATAAAAAATACAATAATAATAAAAAGGTTGAGGGTTTTCATGTGAGCTTCATTACATAAATACACAAAGGCATAGCTGGCCTTTGATAATGTTCTGCCTTGATGACCTTGCTAGTAAATCCTATCACTTGTTGTCAAAGAGAAACCAAGAAAACTTGAAACTTGACTTCTTTGGGGGTCCCAAGTCTGAAAGGTACAGTAGACAAGTCACTCTCCAATGGATCCTCCTTACCCAATGACTGATGTCTAAAACAACTGCATATTAGCACAAGAAGCTTCTGACTTAGCTAACCCTTTGTAACAGAGGGACAGCTGGAAAGCCACAGGCTCTCAATGAGTGCATTTGCATATTGATTAAGCATACGGCATGTTAACAGGCACTGATACATGGGGTTTGGTGTATTAAAATCACCTAGCTGTAAAATTGATGCCATAAATCTATTGCAGTTTGCATTGGATCTGCTCCAAAAGAACAATTTCAGTAGGTAGTAATGAGATTATGTAGCCCTAAAGCAGTTTGATTGCTTCTTCATGACAATTGTGCTCATTCTGTAAACATAAGACAAACCACAGAAACACTATAAATACAAACACTGTAAGTCAGTTAATAGATTGGGCCTGAGTCTGCACCCTTCTTTGTCAGGGTTCTTCACTCGAGTGTGGCAAGTCGTTCCTGCTTTAACCATTTAGCCCTCAGGTTTCCTTCTTTTGTTGAGTAGTGATTTATCATGAACGGTCTAAATATTTTTTGCTACGTGAATCGAAATTAAATGTTGTTCAGGTAAAATACGGTTTTAATTCAGCATCTCTGTGCTTTTGTTATCTATGGGTTCCTCCATGACATGATTATTTCAGAATGGGCATTGGGATGCAAGTCCATGAAGGCATCTGAATAGTTCCAAAGCCAGGCAGACTGTAGGAACTGGATCTAACATATTGCAACTTGTCCTCGGCAGAACCATGTAAGGTCCAGTAGAAAGATGGTTATGGCTAGCATTTTGCAGTTTGAGTTAGATCAGTTTTCTGGCTAAAGGGTGGTTGCTCCATAAAGCCATACCATTCTTTCATATTGTTTCAAGAACTTCCAGCTGCTTTAGAAGCACCTATATGTCATACACATACATATAATAAATCAGGAATGACCAACATGTTCTCCAGCTCTTGTTAAACTACAACTCTCAGAATCCCACCAACAGCCAAAGGCTCCACGGTGACCGCCTTTAGGTTAGGTGCTTCTTATCTCCAAGCTTTACTGTTCTCTTTGAAGCAACAGCAATGTATCTACTGTATACTTGTAATGCATCATGTGTTAAGCATTTCAGATCTTTTTCCCCACTTGCTCAGACTTGGTTATTCATAAGATGCATTCACTGACAGCAAATTTCAACTTATCATGTTCTACATCTGACAAATATGTACATACTGTTTATATCCTTTTCAGCAAGGAAAGCCGAGTGTATGTCTTCATAAAGCAAGACACTGAAGGCTTTACATATAAAAAATTGCAACCAGATGTGCAGCAATTGTAGAAGTCGAAAAGATTACAATGTTTTATTATGAAGTAAAACTATTTTAATACAAGTTGTCAGCAGGAGTGAGACTAATATGTCTATGTAAGCTGCGTTCCATTAAATGGGAGTTTATGTGCCGTAATGTTCGGTGTGGCCCAGTATTGCTGCAGTAGGAAGCTTTATGCTTTTTCTTTTTTTGGCTGGGATTGTTTCATTTTATAATGTGCATGTGATTGCAGTTCACAACTTCAACCTACACATTTTTTTGGATAATGGTAATTGATTAAGTTTTCAGTCCTAGATAGCGCTCTCATGGATCATAACCTTCTATAAGCAGCACGGGAGATGTTGCCATGTTCTATTACCTGCAGTTTCAAGTGAATTTAATTCTTACTTCTTATTTACACACAGTGCAACTATCTTAATATTTTGGGTGCCTCTCCAAATCAAAAAACCATGTTCATAGGATACCATGTTATACCCAAATCAACCCTTTGCCTAGCCCAATTCCTGTAAGCTCCATCCCTTTTTGGCCATTACATTCAGAACAACTTTATATGCAACTAAAACTTTAGTTTGACCTTTTGCTTGGTTGTGTTGGTCTAATGCAGGGGTCCCAAACTTTTTTTTACCCATGATCCACATTCAAATGTAAAAAGAGTTACACAACCATGAGATAAGGTGTTAAATAAGGCTGTAATTGTCTAATTGGGTAGCCCTATGTGGACTGGCAGCCTACGGAAGGCTTGGTTTGTCAGTACACCTGTTTTTTTTTTTTTTTTTCAAATAAAGCTTTCCACCAAGCCAAGACTTCAAAAATAAGCACCTTCTTTGAGGCCACTCGGAGTAATATCCAAGCGGTTGGTGAGTATCCTGTTGCTCACGAGTCTAATGCATTGCTGTCCATAGGACATTTATAAATAGAAGAATACATACATTTTGTACATTCAGTATATGTGCCATGGTACACTCTTCCATGGTTGAAAAATGCATTTGTGTATGGTGACCAGTTACTGGTGTATATTATCAGTTGCATTGATTGAGACATTTCAGCTTTATTTTGTTGGTTTCCATTGTGAAGAAAAGCACACTCAATGTATTTAAAGTGTAGTTGATGACCCACAAATAAAAGAGGACCAGGGTAGGCAAGGGGAAGAAATACTATGTTCCCTTGTACCTGTAAGACCCATGCTATTATCTGCACAACAGTACACCTGCTCTGCTAGTGCCAGACATAAGCACTATATAAGTTGCATATGGATAAGGGCATTGTTTTCCTATAAGTGTGCATAGCACATATCTTTAGTACGACTCCTTATATTTTATAAAGAATAAAAACAAATGTGACTGTATCCTCTGTTGAGATATGCATGTAATATATATTTTTTGTCCATCATCTGAAGAGTCAAAGCAAGTTCACTCCGCCACCTATTCACATAATGAAGTGTTTCTGATAGAGACTAAGACCAAAAGAAGATTCATTCTTCAACAGTTATGGCAATGTGCCCATCTAAGCCTATTGTTTCTTAAATATGCACCCAAGGGCAGGAGCTCATGTGATTTGTGAGGTAGTGTGCCTGTCCTTACAAGGAGGTGCTTTCTCCAACCTCGTTTAGCCAGCTCTATTCGAAAGTAAAATTAGCGTGGATGATTAGGAACACAAATATTTCTTGACTCTGTCAGACAGAATAAGGGGGATCCTTGCAATTTTGGAGCAGGGTCATTTATCCAGCACTTGAGAAACTTCATTGGAATAGGGCAAAACTGAGGTTTTTTTTTTTTTGGTGCTGCTGATTTAATTGTGAATGGATCAGCAGGGTGCAAAAAACCTGTTTCACGGCTGCCATCATCCACGGCATGAAATGTTTTCTTGCCAGTACATTGTTTTGTGAGCAGCTCCATTTGATTTAATGCAGTGGGAAAACAAAGTGAATCCCTGCTTCAAGGAAAGTTAAAATAGATTTTGTGCATCTTTTAATCCCACATACAGATTTGATGTTTACTTCTCATAGAGGCTTGGTATTTCCATAATGTCTAGTAGTTTTCCCATGATTTCTTTTCAGACAGTTTGAATTGTATGTCAGGTTGGCTGTGGCCTGTGATTTAAGAGGAGAGAAATTCTGGCATAATTCAGGGTTTTCCAGAGGCTGCTATGGACACTGGGTTTCAAAACAACTAGATGACTTTTGCATGGCATCTTTGATGATAATTAAAGAGGATCATACAATTCCAAAAATCATTCATTGGAGAAGTTAGGGGCCAGAAGGTTTGTGATTGGGGGCCCCAGACCCATTCATTAAGCAAGTTCACTGCTGCCATTGTTCCTGTAGAAAATGTTTTTATATATATTTTTTTTAAGTTATAAGGGAAGGGACTAATGTTATTTTAGTCAATATGATCTGTCATTATTTACCTTTACTAAATAGTTTATAGCTAAGTGGGACTCATTGAAATTTGTTGTACAGGGATAACCTTACCACAACACCCCCTTTGTGGATTCAAGCCGTAGAAAAACTATGATACCAACAATAAAAAAAAAAACATATAGTGGTAAGAGACACACATTTTTTTTACATGTAGTAGTTTTTGTGTTTAATTAAGCAGTTAGCATTCTATCATGTTTTAAAGTCAGACCCAGTAGTCCAAAGATTTATTACCAAGACTGGAGGAAGAGACCCTGGTGACAATGAGAAAGGGGATACAAATGAGGAAAGTTAAAGAAGATACTCAGTTTGCTGATGTTTCATGAGTGATGATGGTAGTATGGAATTCTGATGTAAAAACATCATCAGTAAAGGGGGTTGTGAAAGGAAGATCATGACATGAAAGGGAGTTCATGACCATGATGTGATGTCTGGTTTGGTTGAATTTAAATGTCATTGCCCGGTGCAATTGGATAGTAGTCAAGAAAAATATAATGTTCAAGTTGTATTGTGGTGTTTCTTATTTTGGCTGAAAAAAATGCAATTCTTTATTTTTTTTAAAAATTGCTCTCCTCTGAAGAGATTTCAATCAATACAGCCCACACAGATATACTGTATGGTGTGACTTATAACACATAAAGAAAGGCATTGGACAATAATCACTGCCCTTGTTATTTACAATATTTCCATTTTAATTTTATGTTCAGCGTGTAGAAATAAGGTCTAATTTAGGAAACATGGGCTCTTTATTGAACTTCACACTTTGGTTCAATGCCATTTTCACCTTGCACCATGGCCACAACTGCATGCGCAGCTACAATGGATTGCAAAGTTTTTTGGCTCACTCTGTAGCCATTATCGACTGTGTTCGTACCCTTTGCATACAGAAAGGGGAAAAGAGAGAGAGAGGTGGGTGGCATGTAGGTGTCCCCAGGACAGCCCCTAGGTTGCCTGATTCCAAATGTGCAATGCAAGCAGTATAAAATAGACCAACATACAGTGCACCAACATGTCATAAACATTGTCAATATGATAATTATTAGGTTATTGGGAGTCTGTCAGTTAAATCACAGAAACAGCACAGGCATTGTGGAAGCACAAGGTTAGTAAAGGGTAAATTATAAGCGCTGCTGATCTGACCAATCATCAAGTTCATTCATTTTATAAAAAAAAAATACTTGGGTGTCATATACTTTGAGCATCATGTACACCAGATGCATAGATAAAGCCTGCTACATCTGTATGTAGTCTATTCTATACTGCTTGCATTGCACAATTGGAACTTCCAGGCCTCCCATATTTCCAGGCTCCTCTGTGCTTATACTAAAGGTTTCCGTGCTTCAGGGTGTAACTGTACTAAGTGTGCAAAATATATTCTATTTCCATACATTTTCATCTCAGATAGCATTATAAAGATTGCAACCTGCAATCATACTTTAGTTCAACCTGTTTCTTAGGCATTGGCAGAGATATTGTCATTGAGCATTATTTGTGATAATAATCATGAATGTTTCTCCAGATACTGCAGGATAAACTTTGTTGTGGGGAACTTCCATCAGTCTGACAGCCTTTTTCATTCAATGCCACTCTTTATTAAGTGATTTTTCTTGTGCAATATTAAAGCCCTCAGTCCTACAAGAAATCGTAAATTGATGCTCTGATTTGTGTAAGAGAACTCAATAATCATTTTTTTCTGTTGTTCCAATGAAAGTTGAACAATAACATCCACATTTTGAAAGATTGAGTAGAATAGTTGGTGTTTCTGATGGAATTTGCTGATTAAAGCGATGATGCTACTATTCTTTTGTAAATATATCCCTTTAGATAAGTGTTTGTTTTATCATCATATTTGTAGAGCACCCATTGAAGACATTTTGGTAGATACTGTGGGGACTTTTTACTAATATTCACATTTCTTTATTTTCATCAATCTCTAAAAAAAATGTATTTCTTTAAAACTTGAGATTTATTTATAGAAAAGTCACAACAAACTGTAATACAAGAATTTAACACATAAAACCATGCAAGGTCCTAAAGATTCCATAGTAACTGCACTGATCCTATTGGACCATTGAATTCAGGGGTTTTAGAGGGTTTTAGTAATCGTCTGAAAACCTCAAATCGAGTTTAAGAGATTTTTGTACTTTTAGCACACCGTTAAGCTTTTTTTTTTCATTTGTGATTTTTATATTCGGATATTTTTACAACTTTCCTGGCAGTTGTGGTTTTAGAGAAATGAGTTTAATCTTTGTTTCAAAAACCTCTAATACACCCCTTACATTAAAACTTAAATAGGTTCATAATCCTGAAATAAGCCTCTGGGAAACAATCTGACATGAATCATTTAGTGACAGAGTGAGTGAGCCCTACTTAAATAGTTGAACCCAATTCCCACTGAAGCCGAGTCAGGGATGGCTCTACCTTTTATGCCACCATAATCTGCAACCGGATCACATTTATATAAAGTAAATTATAAGATATATTATAATACGACTTCCCAACACATTCTACACCCATTAGTACAGGTATGGGATCAGTTATCCAGAAACCTGTTATCCAGAAAGCTCTGAATAATGGAAAGGATATCTATCATAGACTCCATTTTATCAAAATCAAGTTTAAAAAATGATTTCCTTTTTCTCTGTAATAATAAAACATTACCTTGTACTTGATTCTAACTAAGATATAATTAATCCTTATTGGAGGCAAAACCAGCCTATTAGTTTATTAAATGTTTACATGATTTTCTAGTAGACTTACTGTTATTTGGAAAACCCCTGGTCCAGAGTATTCTGGATAACCAGTGCCATACTAGTAGTAATGTTAAAACCAACATATGCAGTTATTTCTTTACAGTAGCTGTAACCAACACTCTTCCCTTCCTGCCCGTTTAATCTGGTAGCTCAGGTCTGTCTATCTTTTCCCTAAATCCTGGTTTCCATTCAAGAATATTTTTAGAGTGCATTTTATAAAATGTTTTTAACATCTTTCAGTGCTATAACATCATATTTAAGATTACTTTATTTAGATCCATTTGATACTGGCAACTGATGCCGATAATTATTTTAGCTGAGGAGGACCTCCAAAAACTGGCCATGTGACAGGACTTTCTCTTCTTTCTCTCACTAATACATTGCGAAACACTTAAATCAAATGCCCATCGGATGCCAAGAAACTGCTCTAGTCATGAGGCCAAAATGATGTCTGTGGAAAGCTTCTTTTTTTTTTCATTTGAAATATATCGGAGCACAATTATAGGCATTGTGTTCCTCTGGCAGCTGTCGGATTTTCTGCAGCATGGACTTAAGTTAAATAAATTGGTTCAGTTGGAATAAACCCTGAATTTTTCAACCTATAATGCTGGTAATTTTCTGTATAAAAAAGTAATTTAGGTTTTTTTTACTCAATTTTCTTAGGTCTCTCTTTAACTCACAATACATTCTTTTTGTTGAACTTTGTTAGAAATTGTAGATTACCAACAAAGCCATAAACAGAAGTGAATGGAATGGCATTTGCAAAGCTTTGAGCAGCCGTATTGGGCAGAATATCCAACAAACCAAAAACATTACAGTGAGGCCATTGTCGTTATTGAAATTGTTGTGGGGCATCTTAATGTAAAGTTGCTGGTTAGTTTGTTTGTGTCATTAGTAGACATTATATTTACTTCTGTAAGCCTTTAAATATGTCATCAATAAAACATTTTTCTTAAACATAGGTGTTCATATTTTCCTAGACCTCCAATGCTTCTTTATTGCCAGGTGGGCCGAAGATAATTCCCTATTTTACTTTTTGACTGAACACACAGTGTTGCACCCCTTTGTGTTTCTTATAAGAGAATCATAACACAAAAAGAAAACTATGTGATGTTATAAGGAGGATATTGTATTGATAATCTGACAAAATGACATCTTTAGCAAGGCTAAAACCGCAAATGTTAGTGATATAGAAATGGAGGAAATTGAAGAAAATGATTATATGTCCGCGTTTTACATTTTTCCTTTGACAAATACAAAGACTGAAAAATTGTCAGCTTCTGTGCATTTAATATGTAAGCCAAAAAGTCTGTATTTCTAAGTTTTTTTCAACAACAAAGTAATTAAGTAAAATATATTGCTAATAAGGGAAAAAATTTGAGTTCATTTGCCTTAAATATCAGTTGTATTGATAGATAGAATTCAAGGGTTGCATAGCTACAGTATTGCTTAGAATTATTTTTCTTCTAGACAGACTCAACAGATATTAAAAGAAAAAGTACAATATGTTAAATGCATATTTTTCTTTTGCGTTATTTTAGAGGCGTAGAGGATCCGGTGTGTTCTGTGCCAACTGTCTGACCACAAAGACATCCCTCTGGAGGAAAAATGCCAACGGTGGCTATGTCTGCAATGCGTGTGGCCTTTACCAGAAACTTCACTCGGTAATAATTCTGCTCTTTTTGTTCACTAAATGTTAATTTAATAAGAACATGGTTAGGTACAGTTTTACTCTTACTATATCACCTACACTAATTCAGTGAAATTTTACTTGGTTATCTACAATATGAAAAGCAAAAATATCTGGTATCCCATAGTATCACATTAACATATGTGTCTTTTACTTTTATAAGCCAGGCTGACTTGTGTCACAGTTCTAGATTTTAAGTATTTTAACATAACACCTATTCTAACTGCAGTTGCTGTGATAGTTAATTTGTTCCCCTGAGACCTCTCTGTCTGGCCTGTACGAAGCTGATAACCTCTGCATGCAATCTTTGCCAGACCACAATGGAATCCACAATGTGCTTTATTTAGGGTAGCTGAACAAATGCTGGAGGTCAAACAGAATAATTATTTTCCTTACCTCTGTAACAGCTACTCACTCATGGAAAGCAGAAACAGGGAAGGGTTAATGGGAGGAAATTATTTCACATATAAGGAAGGGGAATAGAAGGGTTTACAGCCAAGGAAATAAACACCTTATAATACAACTTTGGAAGCTAGGTGGCAACATAACAATATAAACTTGATTTTTCAACATAATAAAATAAATGCTGCGCAGCACAACACCTCTTTTAAAACGACCTCCCTGCCTTCCCTCAGCCCTCTTGTTTGTTATGGGACACATCTCTCAGGAGTGATGTTTGGGTAACTAATTGAAGACTATGGGGAAGTAGGTGGGTTTGTTTTAGAAGATGAATTTGGCACAGAGTATGCTTCCTGATACCTGCCTGTTGTCTAAACACAACAATATCACTTTAAAATTGGTCTTTTCTATTTTTGATGATACTATGTGTATAAGACTAGACAAGCTTCATTTTTTTCCATAAGCACATTACATATTTCTCGAGAGCATGCCTAAATTCAGAATTCCAATAACCGCTTATCTATTTTTAATACGGTACAAACTGTACATAATAAGAACACTTTTGTGCATTATACATTTTCAAGTGAACAAGTCAGATGTTTCCTAGTTTGTGAACATAACTGGCTGGTTTAGGCCAGTGTTAATTACTGGTATCATGACTAATATTTCTTTGGAAACATTGTACAATATGACATATGACATATTTTTGTTAGGTCCCCATGCAATGTTTGACAATACATTTTACATTCCTATATTTTAAACCAAAAATTTTACCTGGTTTTCCAAAATAATTACTGACTGTCCTGTGAATGTTATGTTAAATGAAGCTATTTATATTAAAATTATGTCCTAGGTCCTTCTCCAAGTGAATTCCAGTTAAACTGCATCTGGCCATGCACAGATTTTGTGTAGTTTTAGGTTGTACATCTGACTTTCAAATGGATGTTGCAAATGGTGTCCCATAGTATAATTAAAATAAATTGCTTAAATCTTGTCAAACCCAGAAAAATGTATTTACCGTGGTAATGACATGTTCCGTTTAATTTATTCAAGATTAAATATTATTTTTGCATCACAATGGTATACTTACACAGATTGTCTTAATCTGCTCTTAAATTGACTAAAAACTCCATATTAATGCCCTTTTTTAATTATCTTCTTTAAATTTGTCTGTTTACAATAAGTACTGTAAATGTACATATTGGCATAAATTATTCTACCTAAAAGTCATCTATATTTGCATATGTAAAATGCCATCATTTTCCTCACCTGAGCAGCCATTTAAAATCTGTAAACTCCAGTTAATCAGTGACCTCTAGTGGTCATATTTCCATGGAGAATGGTAGGTTTGCTTAAATTTCCTAGCAAATGTTTTTTAAAGCATTACCATCTCTCAAGCAAACAAGTACCCTGGTTCTAATAAGCAAAAGCCACTACATGTGGGGTTAAGTATTTTTTATTAATATGTCTATGGTTTATAATTATATAATTGCCAATGGATTGTCAATGGATTTATTTTAATTCTGTTTTAAGGTTTTTGGTAAGAATTTGGATATAGAAAAGTAATGAGCTTCAATGGTCTGTATTACGATGAAACTAGGAAACAATTAAATTAAAGAATTCACAGTTTTGCATCGTAATTTAGGTCATTATTGGTCTGTTGGTTCATAGGCAAAATATTGGTTGTTTTAATGCACCTATTATAATAAAATGTAGTTGTTTTTTTATTAAGGTCTGTGTTGTGCCATGTTTGAGATCTGGTGTTTCTGGATATGGGTTTTTTCAGTAATTTTGAAGTACTAAAAACAAATATGAAAAATAAAAACAGGATTTGCCAAGCATGGTTTATGATAGCTTAGCTATATTCAAGGACACAGTGCTGTATACTTATTATAGAAAAATCCCTAATCAGTTAAAAATGAAAAATTACTGTTTCCAAACCTTATGTTTTTGCCAACAAAAATATGACTAGGGCAACAGTGACAGTGTGAAACAAAAGTTTGTGTGTGTGGACCCCCTAATTGGACAATGATCCACAATCTGTAAAGTTTCCATCCATTCCATGATTTTAAAAACAAAACATTAGGCACTAAAATATGAGAAGCAGTCTTATACCAATGTAGTCAATTCATGCCACGATTATATATTAAGTGTTACAATTAGAAATAATCATTCAGTTCTTTTGTTTCTTTTGTATTTTTTTTAAACTAATTCAGTTTAATTCCACTGTTTTTTTTATTATTGTAAACTGAACATTGCTATTAAATGTGGATTACGTCTATGTAATTTTGTTTTATCACTGTTGCAGACTCCCAGACCGTTAAATATAATTAAGCAGAACAATGGTGAGCAGATCATTAGGAGACGAACAAGAAAGCGCCTTAACCCAGAAGCACTGCAGCCTGAACAGTTAACTAAACATCAAAGAGCGAGTAGTGAAGAACAAGCTAATGGAAGTCCTTTAGATATAAGGTCAGAGGACCACTCAATGGAAGGTCATCAAAGAGAAAATCAGCAGCTTAGTATGAATAAATATGGGTCTCAAGCTTCATTGACTAAAAGCCATTCTGCTCAGCAGACCATGATTGTCAGTCAAACCATGGATATACACAAACGGATGCAACCTTTGCACATTCAGATAAAAAGCCCTCAGGAAAGCAGTGGAGAACCAGGAAACAGCTCATCTGTTTCTGATGGCAAAGGAAGCTCAGAAAGAGGAAGTCCAATTGAGAAATACATGAGACCTATAAAGCATCCTAATTACTCTCCACCTGGAAGCCCAATAGAAAAATATCAGTACCCACTCTTTGGACTTCCTTTTGTTCACAATGACTTCCAGAGTGAAGCTGACTGGCTGAGATTCTGGAGTAAATATAAACTGTCAGTTCCTGGAAATCCGCACTACTTGAGTCATGTGCCTGGCCTGCCAAATCCCTGCCCAAATTATGTGCCTTATCCCACCTTTAATCTGCCTGCTCAATATTCCTCTGTTGGGTCAGACAATGACATTCCTCTAGATTTGGCAATGAAGCATTCCAGACCTGGATCAGGAACAAATGGAGACTCTAAAGAAAAATCAAAGTCACCCGTGAGTGTAAAGGATGATGGTCCTTTGAATGTAACTAAAATAGAGAAATCAGATAAGAGTACGCAAGATGAACTTTCAACAAAATGTGTGCACTGTGGCATTGTCTTTCTGGATGAAGTTATGTATGCTCTACATATGAGTTGCCATGGGGAAAGTGGACCTTTTCAGTGTAGTATATGCCAACATCTTTGCACGGACAAGTATGACTTCACAACTCATATTCAGAGAGGCCTACATAGGAACATTGCACAAGCTGAAAAGAATGGAAAAAATAAAGATTAAAACTTTAGCACTTAGCACAATTTAGTAGAAATGGGGTTTCTGAATAGAAATTCAGTAGCTTGTGACTTCTAATGAGGGCCAGTAAAGCACTTCCTAAAGCATGTTCAAAGACTCTTGTTCTTCGTAACTACAACTTGTCAAATATTAGCCATACGTAAGCAGCATTTCCAGTATAAAAAAAGTGCAGATATGGGGTGCCTTGATCTATGGTTTTCAGGAAAAGGAATGCCTGAAAACTTAATAAAGTATTAAAAAAGGATTGTTTTGTCATCAACATAAGTTTATGCTAGCTATTCAAGTACAAGAACAGTCTTAGTAAAGAGAAAAAGGAAATCAGTAAAAATTAAGACTTATTTGTCTTAAATAGGAATCAATGGAAAAGTACCTTATATTTTGGATTCTTGTAGTTAATAACAAGTTTCTGGATAAAAAATTCCTTAACCTGTATGTTCATTATTTTCCAAACGTTTCTGCAAAGGACACATTCATAAAAAATAACAATTTACTAGTATCCTAACACCTTTATTATAATTAAATATGTGGTCAACAGTGCATGATGAACAAAGATCTTACTGCATAAGTGTGTCCTAAATTTTGTTTATGATATCTAAAATGTCAATCAGAATTATATAATTACTCACTGTATACAGTAGGGTTTCCACAGTTAGTAGTAGTATAGGTATGGGACCTATTATTCAAAATGCTTGGGACTTGAGGCTTTCCAGATAACAGATCTTTCCATAATTTGGATCTACATACCTTAAGTCTACTAAAAAATCATATAAACATGAATTAAACCCAATAGGCTGGTTCTGCTTTTAATAAGGATTAATTATATCTTAGTTGGGATCAAATGCAAGCTACTGTTTTATTATTACAGAGAAAAAGGAAATTATTTTTTAAAATTTGGATTATTTGGATAAAATTGAATCTATGGGAGATGGCCTTTCTGTAGTTCGGAGCTGTCTGGATAACGGGTTTCCAGATGAGGGATCCTATACCTGTAGTATAATTTACTATATAACACCATTTTACCTATTTTACTCATAACACAAGCAGATATGGGCAAAGAAGCCTTCCTTCTTCTACATTTTTCTTCTACTATGCAGTTCTATTCAGTTTTTTTTGTCAAATTATTTTTATGTGTTGTCCCTTACATCATACCATTTTGTTTGGACAAACTAAACTAATGTGGCTTTTAGTAATATTTCTGCCTTTGACATTTCACATTAATATCCTAACCCCAAAAGCAAATATACTCACTCCTACCAACTTGATGATACCTTTAGTATAATTATTTCATTATAGAACTTAAGTTCCGTAACAAAGGGAACATGAAACTATCTCCTTAGCATGAATTCTCAGGAACACATGGTTAAAAACTTGATTTATAACAGCATAATCATTTTCTCTACATTTTTAGGCCACTCTTTTGCAAAACATTAGTGAAAGGAGCACTTCTATAAGACTATTATTTATATTGTAAGGCATAAAAAAGGTCATGGCTACCTCGATTGGGGGTTCTATGGATCACTATTAAGAGTAGTAGTTCAGTCGTACAACTAGAGATATATTAGTTGTATGTTCCTATATAGATGTTACAAGCTACTGGATAATCTGTCAGATTGATCTTTTTCTTTAACGAAGTTGGGAGAACAAAGTCTTATTTTTCTAGTAATTATTAATGTATTACATTTCAAATAATGGTGCCTGACATGAAATAATTATTTTCTACTATGTAAGTATGCAACAAAGATTTTACATCATGCATTAGAGTCGGTCTGGCTCAGCCTCACTGTTTACATTTTGCAGATGTAGCAAATAAGGTAATGAAGCAACTATTTCTATTGCAGTAGTTGGTTTTGCTCCCCATCCCCTCTTGTCCTATAACTCCGAGGATGCAAACAAAGAAGATGAGAATGCCTTGGGCGCCGTGTCTCTGTACTTGGGAGTTAACATTAGTCTGTTACATGAAACAAATGTATTTGCAAATTGTAGGAAAAATAAGAAGAATTACTTCTCCTGTCTAGGATAAAAGGGTAGCACTATTCATTCCAAGTATTTTTGTATTCTTAAGGTGTTAACTCACATTGTTATGCTTTAGAATGATACTTGTATATCCTTTTTGTAGCTTTGTATATGTTTCATCTGAGTTTCTCTTATGCCCTGTATGAATTGCAGCAAGTATGTGTATTGCATTGTTTCTTAGCATCGCTCATCATTTTACATTGGTCAGCCTTTGATTTTTTTTTTCTAAGTTGGGCATGGGTGGGTTACATATTTGGCATAGCCCCCCCTAATTTATGTAATCCCAGATCAATTATCTAAAACTTTAAGGTAAATAAAATTCAATGGCCTTTGAGTAGCTATACTTCTTTGAAGGCTTTTTACATAAAATGAGGGCAAAATGCTTACTGTTTGTTTTTATTTGCATGTTAATGATAAAAGGTCTTAAGAACATTAAATTTGCATACATGACATATTGAGATGAGATGAAAAAAAATAACATAGAGAAATATATCTGTTTTAATTGAAGATTAAAAAAACATTCTTTGAGTCGGGAAATGCAAAAACAAACGTGCCATAGTCAGTGTACTCCATTTTCAGAAAAGGAATATATGGATGTCAGAATTATCCAGTCTTTTACCAGAATTTGCTTATGCCTGTTAGAACAGGAATCTCTGGCTCCCTCTCTTTTGCTAAACTTCAATTCCTTGGTCCTGAACAGCTAAACTATATAATTCAAGATTACCTTGAGAGCTGTGTATAGTGTCAAGAGGGGTCCTTGTAGTTGTGAATGCGCACAGCAAAGCCCCACATATCATTTGAAGGGAGGGAAGTTGGGGTAGTTAAAGGGTAAAATAGTGACAATAGGACACTTTGTGTTGCCTAATGTATGGCCCTTCATTTGGTGTTGAAATACAATAACGGCACCGATCAACAGCCATACTATACCATTGAAATATATAGTATAGTGCACTCAAATAGACTTACTTGAATATTGTGTGTATACTAATGTAATATATTCACTTGTGTCTCATAGACACTTTGAAAATTATTTGTTGCCCAAAGCTGTGGTCAATACAGTTAAAAGAGAGTTAATTTGCTGGTTGAGAGACTGAAATCCTTGCATAGTGTCCTATCTAAAAAAAAATATATATTTTATATTGCATGAGTTTGAGTGAAAGCTGTGCTCAATCACAATATATAAAGGTACATTTACATAACTGTCATAGCTTAAATATTTATACATTCGACTGCACAAGAGCATCTCGCCAAACTAATGACGCACTACATTCTTTCTATGGCCAATAAGGTGAAGATGCTTTTGATCAATAATTAATTAATGTATTCCATTGCTTTCTTTTTTTTTTCTATTTTATACCATAGATACAGTATGTATTTTTCAAAGTAGCTATGTTACCTGATTTGACAATAAGGTATGACCTATTTGGTGATTCCCTAATGAAGATACCAAAAGAAATAAAAAAAATCATATTATTTAAACATATTTACATATTTACTATAATTAAAAAAGATTACGAACCATTTTCATATAATAACTTGTATTTCATATGCTACCTGCAAGCAGGTATATTTGCTTTTTTTTTGTTTTTTTTAGGGATAGAAAAATTTATTCTATATTTTTTTGTATATTACTACAGTCAAGTTCAAGCTAAGGATACATTGCATTTTTTACGTTAAAAAAGGCATTATTGACAATATTTTAGTGTACATTTAAAATGCCACGTTTTAAGTGTGGAAATAAATGTGTTTAGATTATAAAACCTTAATATCTGTTAAACCATTTATTGAATTTGTGATTATTGGATTTAATTTAGTTTTTAATTTAAAGTTAAAGACCTCACACAAGCTAATTGTCCTATAGAGGAAAGTAAAAAACAAAACAAAAAAAAAACACTAAAAAAACAAAAAGGACATCTGTATATGAGCCACAAAAGAACCCTTTTCCTTTGGCACATCTTATACCTAGATAAAATAATGGGTGTATGTAACTGTCCATTTTTTCTTGGTAATCTAAAGTTTATACCAGTCAAACCCCAACATAAAATTTGACCATTGGCTGAGTTTACTTCTATAAAGCCAGTTCACAAACTTGACTAATAGATGGAGCCCTTTTTAGTTAAAAGATACCTATGTGTGTTGAGCATACATACTGCTTTCTGTTTAAATTCAATTAGAACTGACTTTAAAAATGTTCACTTAGAAAAAATGGACACTGAAATTGTTGTGCTTTAAAAGCATTTTGAAAATGGCATAGGGTATGTGGACATCTCAATATGCCACTGTATTATGCCATTTTAATGTCAATTCTGTACCAAGCAATATACACCAGCAAAAAAATAAAAATATTAACCAAAAAAAAAAATAAATCTGAACTCTTTCGGTTCATAAAAGGAAATGGTTTAGTCCTGATGGAAAATGCTTAAAAATATGGATGTCTGTCTTACAACACCAGGTATGTTTTTGTTTGTATGTTGTGCATGTTAATTTCTGCCCACAACCATGTTCTCTGTGTATTTTTATTGCATTAAAGTAAAAAAACAAGATCAGGCAGTAAAGATGTCTGTTACATCTAAACTTGAATAATAAAGTTTTACCACCAGTTACGACATTAGTTATTTTGATGGTGTGAATTACATTGCAGCTTATTTTTTCCTAATGTTTTGGGGTCACATACACTTTAGAACCAAAAAGAAGGTTGAGACACAATAACACCATTACTTTTGTTGAATAACAATGAAATGTTTCAAAAGATAGGAGCCTATTTATAAAGCTGTGTAAATTGTTTTTCCTTCATTTATGAAACCAGCTGGCAGTTTTGTTACTAAGAGAAAAGTGCCTATAATTATGAAGGTATGTATTTTGATTCACACAAAATATAAACCGTTATTTGAGGGGATGTTTCTGGGAAAAAAGAGTGGTGGGAAAAGTAGTTTGATTCATCAGGGTTTTCTATTCATTAAAATGCGTATTTTTTAATTACTCTAGAAATAAACAACATCGGTTTAAATCAAAGGGATAAGCTTATAGAAAGAAAAAAAGTGGAGTAAAACATAGTGGTTATTTAGCTTTATACACCAGAATTTTAATTTCTGCTTCACATTCATTACAAAGATTGATAAACACACGATTATACACAGTACGATATTTTAAGGTCCAATACTTTTGTTTTTGCTGCACCCAACCACAGGATCATGGAACAAACAACTCAACATTTAAAGGGCAAAACACCAGTACAAAATGTATACTTTGTTAAGGCTACTGCTGATTTTACTTTGGCAATACAGGGCAATAGACTCCTGCTTCCAAAATGACAAGAATGGCAACTTTTTGCTTAAACCACAGGAAATACACACAAAGTGGAAACACTTTCCCTGCACAGAGGGTGGCTCGGTAATGTCCATGGTAAGTGTTCCTTCAGTAGAAGTAAGCAGACAGCTCCAAAAAAATATTTTAAATAACTGTTATTAAATAACTATAACAGTTAATTACAGAACAGAGGATCAAGAAATCTCCACATCTATTTAACCCTTTAAGTGCCAGCAGAATTTGACATTTTGGTTACGCGAAATGCCAGGCGTTTTTGAAACATTTTCTGAGGAGAACCTATAGTTTACCTTGGAAAACTATACATTGTTTTTTTTTTTTTGGAGAACCTGAGCTTTCTAAATCTACCTGAGTTTTTATCCACCAGTTTAATCCACCTCTGCAAAATGATTTATAGCGCTAAATACCAAAAAAAAGAAAAGAAAAACATTCTCTATTTTTCATAGTATGTATATGAATTTATACCATAAAAATATTTCATTTTATGCATGAAAATCCAACTGATTTGGAAAGCCTCATGTCTCTCAAATGTGCCAATACCAAATATGTATAGTTTTAGGGAGATTGATTTCTGTACAGCAATAACTCCCAGCATTATATTACCAAATTTTGAAAGCACGAAGGCAGAAAACTACATACTTTAGATTCCAAGGCCAACAAATCCTGAAACAGTAGGTTTTGGAAAAATCACTTCAAAGGTTATATTTTGCTGCTCCGCATATCCTGCACTGTATTAGGTACCAAGAAAAAGCAGCCTGAATATGATTGCCAGGGATCCACTGAACAGTTTGATGCCCATTGTGCATAAGTTTACCAAAGTATCTGGCATTTAGAGACCCCAATATGAAGTAATCGCATCCAAATTGTCAAGGACTTTACTTCAGCTACTGGAAAATCAACGCATTGACTGCATTTTTTGTGGGGTAAAAACACAGAAAAATATGTTTACCCCAAAACCATATATTTTTGGAAAGTACACATTCTAGTAAATCTGAAAAGGGTACCCGTGCCTTTCTGCTCCAAACTACTGAGTCGCAAGGCTTTCCCTAAATTGTCAGTTTTGGTGAAATATCTGAAACTTGCCTCAAAGCTTCAAATTTCAAGCATCATATTACCAATGTATCATTACATTTCAAGAAAAAAACACCCCAAATATGATTGCCATGGGTCCTCCAAACATTTTGATGCCCATTGTGCATATGTTTACCAAAGTATTTGGCATTTAGAGGCCCCAAAATGAAGTTAGCACATACAAATAGTCCTGTGGGTAACTTCAGCTAATGAAAAATCAACACATTGACTGAATTTTGTGTGGGATAAAAACACAGAAATATACGTTTACCCCTAAAACCATATTTTTGGAAAGTACACATTCTACCGAATCTAAAATGGATACCCGTGCCTTTCTGCTCCAAACTACTGAGTCACGAGGCTTTCCCAAAGTTTTCGGTTTTGGTGAAATATCTGAAAATTGCCTAAAGAGCTTCAACTTTCCAGCATCTTATCGCCCCCATTTATCATTACATACCAAGAAAAAACCTTGGACTCAGTAGTTTCTACTACAAACAGCAAAGCTATGCTAAACATATATGGTTTTTATGAAATTTCTGAAAATTGTCACAAAGCTTGCATTTTACCCAATTGTATACCCCCCATTTCTTAGTCTACCAGCTTAAAGCATTTTAAATATGAACGCCAGGGGTCTACTAAACAAGTTGATGCCCAATATGCATAGATTTACCAAACAATGTGGCATACAGAGACCTCCCAATCTAAATAGGGAATATTAGTTTTTACATATGACTGGCTACTACAATATGTGTATTGTAATATATTTTCCCGAAGTACACATTGTGACGAATTTAAAGCAGGTACTGCAAACTACCAAACTGCAAAGCTATGCTAAACATAACGGTTTTTATGACATTTCTGCAAATTGCACAAAGCTTGCAGTTTACCTCATTATATACCCTACATTTTGTAACATACCAGCAAAAGGCATCCTAAATACGAACGCCGGGGGTCTACTGAACAGCTTGATGCCAAAATGCATAGACTTCGACCACCTACTTCGCCACCTAAAACCTACCGAGCACCAATGTTAGCCTATGGGGAAGGTCCCAATAGGCTTTGCTAGCAATTTGTGATAGAAGGAAAATCATTCGATCGATGGATTAAAATCCTTTTAATCGTTTGATTCGAAGGATTTAATCATTCGATCGAATGATTTTTCCTTCGATCGAACAAATTGCGAAGGATTTAACTTTGATGGTCGAATATCGAGGGTTAATTAACCCTAGATATTCGACCCATAGTAAATGTGCCCCCTAGTGTAATCTTCATTCAGAATTAAAGTCTGAATATTTAGAATGGGCAAATAGGTTTTATGGACAGAAATAAGTGAACAATACCTACGCAAAGCTGAAAATGCAATAAAATGGCTAAAAATGCACACAAATAATGAAATTGCAATATAATCACCGAAATAATCCCCCAAAAAATGTGTGTAAGTGTAAATCTAAGTGTGCGATAGTGTAAAATGTATGTATTTGTGAGTGTGTTACACTAACCTCTGTGATGGCTGGCTGAAGATGGTTGCAGAAGGAGCAGGAGGGTACATGATGATGAATGCACCCATCCCTGTGACGATCTGGTAAGTAGTGGCGACGGGGGGGGTCCCAGAAGTAGATGCAGCAGGAAGCACATGCTCCTCATGCTCCTGCTGCTGCCTAAGGGGCCCCTGGGCGATGGTGCCCAAGGGCCCACTCATTTCCCCCTCCTGCTCGTTGTCTAGGGGCGGGGGAATGAGCAGGAAGCAAAGGTTTTACTATCCGCTTCTTCACTTCCAGGGGGAGAAATGCTGCAGAACTGTAATGGTGACCTGTATTTCAACACCGCTTAACAAATTTCAGAGGGAGACCATTCATATTGGGGTAAAATGAATGCATCATGTAGCTCCATGGTAAGCTAGGTGTACAATTTAATCTTTCTCTTTATTGTTATAAAATAAACATTACATTAATTTCCTCACATGTGTTATACATACTGTATATACAGTGCCAACAATCATTGGTGATCTGAATGTGCATTATATTTGACAATTCAGTCAAATGATTTGTTAAACTACAAGTTTGTTGGGAAATGTGTGTTGTAGAGGACATTGAAGGAGTTATATAGGCGAAGGATGAATTTCTAACAATTTAAAATTCTACAATCCAGGCTGACTGTTCAAAAATTTTTTGCCAGTTTTACCTACAAACAACATTTTATCATTTCTGTTTTACAATCCCTCTTTTTTTTAATCCCAAAACCCTTGAGTTGTAGGCTTTAATAATCCCATGGTTGATTTTGAATAATGTTTGAGACCAGCATTGGAAAGATGCTGGTCTTCACTCCATTCTGCTGGAATATTTTTATGATTACAAGTTTCTCAGATAACATTCAAACCCATAACTGTAACTCTCTAAACCATGTGCCATTTTAATGCTAATGTGCCTTTTTAAGGTCTATTTCAAGGTGCACTTTTCAAATTGTGGTGCTTTTTCAGGCTTCTTGAAACATGCCAGGACACCTATATGATTTTAAATTTCAAATTTCTGAATAAAAATGTATTTTGGGGAGGGGCGTGGCCAACCATGGTGGAAGCCGCACGCACTACCTGAGAGCTCCGTCCTGGTGGTTCCCTGCAGCCCGGACATTAGCTACAACTGCGCCTATTTCAGTCTACCGGGTCATTCCGCTCGCAGCTGCGGACATGGGGAAACGGAAACCTAAAGAACAGCGTGTAACGCTGTCTCCCTACCTCCAGAAGACGCCGAATCGACATAAGCATGGTCGCTCCCAAGATGGCGCCGATGACGCTGATGGCGCAGCGCTTCCAGCGATTCTTGCTGTACCTGCTGTTTCTCCTAATACTTCGGTGAGTAGCTCGAACTCCCCTGCTTCCTCACCTTTACATCATGCTTCACAGTTGCAAAGCCAGGAGATTGCACCTGAGAACATGCCAGTCACTGTTCAGATTTTGAGTGAGCAATTACACTTGCTACAGGCATCACTGATAACTACGATCACTCAAACAGTCTCTACTGCAGTTGCCCTAGCTGTCAAGGAAATACAGAGGGATATTACAGATATAGGGGAGCGTACCGATAAATTGGAAACATTCACAGATGATATGGCCATGAAATTGATAACTTTGGAGGAGGACAACTCATATCTTAAAGAAGAACAGATGCAGCTGAGGAATATGTGTGAGGATCTGGAAAATAGATCACGCAGGCAGAATCTGCGGATAAGGGGTGTTCCAGAAGAGATCTCTGCGGACGCAATTCCGCTTTTCCTCCTTGAGCTGTTCTCATTTCTTTGCCCAGACTTTTCTGCTGATAAATGGCTTTTGGATAGGGCTCATCGCTCACTAGGCCCGAAACCGCCTGTTACTAAACCCCCACGGGACATTGTGGTTTGTTTTCACTATTTTGATGTCAAGGAAGCACTCTTAGCTAAAACACGTATCCTTAAACAGATTGACTTTCGCAATTATAAACTCCAGATTTTTGCAGATTTGTCTCCCATCACTCTGGCAAAACGGAGAGAATTACGGCCTGTTACGCAAAAGTTGAGAGAGCACAGTATCCCCTACAGGTGGGGCTATCCATTTAAATTGGTGGTCAATCGTCTTGGGCACACATATATCTTGCAAAATCCATCCAACGGCTCCAAATTTCTTAATGCTCTGGGCATAGACTCTCCGCGGGTTAGTCCGCCTCACCGCAATTTACCACCTGATGGATCTACCCTACAGATCACACAGCAATGGAGCACGGTGAAAGGTCCTTCGCCGCCTCAATCTGCTAGACTGGAGTTAAGTCCCTCTCCACCTCGAGAAGGCAGCTCTCTTCCTATCAAGTGATGCTTCAATCAAGGTTTACTTTTCTTCTACCACTTAGACCGTTATGGGAACCCAAGATGACGGCTCTTGTTTGGATTGTTTTGGCAATACAACCAGCGGTCACACCGTGTATGGACCGCTCACCCCCACTTTTTTTGGGAGTTTTTTGGCTTTACTCCTCCTAGGCTTAGGCTCTCGCACCTTCGCCTTTCACTGGATATAACTACTTTTTCTCTTTTTTTTTTTTTTTTTTCTCATTATTTTCTGGGTTTGTTCCTCATCTGTAGAGGATTGATAGCTATTAAGTTGACTCCCTTTTTTTTCATGAGTCGGATCTTTCTATACCCTATTGTTCCTAATGTGATTCTGTTTTTTATCATTTTTATTTTTTTGTTTTTTTTCTCTTTTGCTATCATTGATGTCTGTGTAAGTTGGGCCGGCCTCCGGCTGCTTCCCTTTATTTATACCATGTCCTTATATTTGTTTGCTGTCACTGATGATATTCTTAGCACTGTATGGGTTTTCACTTTCAGGTCTCAACCACCGGGGTTAATCTGTCAGTCTGCTCAACTTATGCTGTCCTTCTGGCTTTTACAGGGGGGACCACCTCAGCCTTTCTCCTCTATGATGATTAATGGCTAAGATAATATCTCTCAACGTGAAAGGCCTTAATAGCATAACCAAACGATATTTAACATTAAAGGAACTTAAGGCCCTCAAGGCAGATATTGCCTTCATACAGGAGACGCACTTCGTAGCAAATGGTACCTCACGGCTCTATTCTAAATATTACCCGACAGCATTCTATGCCTCTGGCCCTGCCAAGAAAGCAGGAGTGGCCATCCTAATTCATAAGGACTGTCCATTACTGGTTGAGCGGACTGTCAGTGACCCCGGTGGCCATTATTTGCTGCTAATAGGTAAATATGCTAATGCCTCAGTGGCCTTTCTGAATATTTACTCTCCCAACAGACATCAACTCCGCTTTCTGAAAAGAATGATTGCAAAAATTGATCAATCGGACTCTTTATATGGGGTAATTGGAGGGGACTTCAATATGGTTTATTCACAAACAGCAGATCGCTCTCACCCTTCTCCAGATAAACAGGCTCATTTAATTTCACGCAATTTCCGACGGTTGATACGACAGGCACACTTGTTTGATGCCTGGCGTATCAATCACCCTAGAGACAAACAGTTCACTTTTTATTCTCCAGTACATAAGGTCCACTCTCGTATTGATCATTTTCTCATTTCCCATTCGATCTTGCGCTTGCGGTCTTCCACTGAGATTTATCCGATTACTTGGTCGGATCACGCACCAATAGCCCTTACTCTTGATTTGCTGAAGCCTTCCCTTCGAGAGCCTCACTGGCGGTTAAATGAGTCCATATTGCATAATTCAGAGGCCTTTCAACACATTGAGTCTACTTTGAAGGAATACTTCCAAGTTAATGATGGGTCAGTCCCCAATCTCTCTACTTTGTGGGAAACCCATAAGGCTACCATTAGGGGTCATCTTATTGCTTTGTCTGCCAGAAATCGGAAGGCAAGGGTTGAAACTTATTCTTCTATGCATAGGAAGCTTAGAGACCTGGAAACGCAGTATAACCACTGCGGTGCTGACTGTATCCTTAACCAAATTGTCTCTCTTAGACAGGATCTAGCAAATATTAAGCAAGCTGATGCCTCTAAGGCTATACTGTGGACGAAACAGGCTTTCTACGAAAAGGGGGATAGACAGCATACTCTCTTAGCAAGGAAGCTTAAGGCTCAACAAGCATCCTCGCGCATTCATGCGATTCAGACTGTTGGTGGACAACTCACCTATGACCCAACCCAAATTGGGGCTCAGTTTCATGATTTCTATCATAATTTGTACAATTTGTCTAAGTCTACCCCAATGCATAACGCTACTTCCACTGACCTGATTGATGCTTTTCTTAAAGATCTCAGCCTGCCTAAGTTTCAACCAGATGATTTGCAGTTGTTAAACCGAGACATAACTCCAGAAGAATTAGCGCTTACTTTAAAGCACATGCCTAGTGGTAAAACCCCTGGACCTGATGGGTTTCCCTATAAATATTATAAACTTTTCTCACATATCCTTTCTCCTTATTTGCTCAAACTCTTCAATCAGTTTTTACAAGGGACACCAATACCTGATACGATCCAGGCCTCATATCTTTCTCTTATCCCCAAGGAGGGCAAAGACCGCACCCTCTGTACCAACTATAGACCTATTGCTCTTTTAAATTCGGATCTTAAGCTCTTTTCAAAAATTTTGGCTAATAGATTGGCTCCTATACTGCCTAAATTGATACATGCAGATCAGGTAGGATTTGTATTAGGCCGCCAGGCAGGCGATAATACTAGGAGGGTTATTAATCTTATTGACATACTTAACAGTAAACGTACTCCATCTGTAGTTCTTAGCTTGGATGCCGAAAAGGCTTTTGATAGATTGAATTGGACTTATCTATTCTCCTTGCTTACCCATCTGAATTTGGAAGGCCCCTATCTCAAAGCTCTCCAAAATCTTTATAGCCAACCTTCCACATGCTTAAAGTTACCAGGCCAAGCTGCTCATCCCATCCCGATAACAAATGGTACAAGGCAGGGCTGCCCGCTTTCACCCTTGCTGTATGCATTGAGCATCGAACCTTTGGCAGCCGCGATTAGAATGAATCCAAACATTTCTGGGGTTCCCTTTAGTACTATGCAACCTAAAATAGCTCTTTTTGCGGATGATGTCATACTAACACTTACTCAACCACTCATATCTTTGCCTAATCTGCATGCCTTGATAAATGACTTTAGTTCTTTTTCAGGCTACAAATTGAACCTGTCTAAATCTGAAGCTTTATCCCTTAATGTAGCGCTTACGGATCTCCAGATCTTGAAAGCTAAATTTAACTATCGATGGAGAGATGACTCACTTACTTATCTAGGCACGCAGATTACAACCAAGTATGAATCTCTTTATGAGGCAAATTTTATCCCCCTTATAACTTTAACTAAACACCTGCTCACAAAGTGGTCGCGTTTCCCGATATCATGGTTTGGCAGAATAGCTGCAATTAAAATGAGTATCCTCCCAAAATACCTGTACCTGTTTGAGACCTTACCGGTTACTGTGCCCCTACGATCATTGAGGGAGGTTCAGAAACTGTTTCACAATTTAATTTGGGGACAAAAAAGCCACAGAATAGCCAAGTCAGTACTGACAACACCCACAGCCTCTGGTGGTTTGGGAGTGCCCTATTTACAGGCATACTACGAAGCTGCACAATTGCGGCAAATCATGGCTTGGTCGACCCACCTTCCTCCCACTGTCTGGGCCACTATTGAAAGCCTGGCGTCCCCGGAATTATCCATTAATTCACGTATATGGTCTGGTCACACTAAAGGCACCTTGGGCGGTGGCTTGCTCTCTACTACTCAGTTTACCCTTAACATATGGTATAAATTGAGGTATAAAAAAGGTTTGATGTCCCAATACCCCTTGGGCACAAGCTATTTCCGTAACCCCGATTTTCCCCCGGGGATGACTGCTTCCTTCTGCGCACGCTGGGGGCAGACAGGTATCTACACAATAAGGGAATTGCTCAATGTCTCTCTTACTGCCCCTCTCACGCTGCAGGAATTGAGGGATTTGGCATTTCAGTCTACTTTACATCAGTTTGAATATCTCCAACTACGTCATTTTATATACCCTTATTTTTCTGCAGCGCAGGGGACTGGTAGTACAGCCTTTGAAACATTGGCTAAACAGGGTTTGCCGCAACGGGGGCTCATTTCTAAGATTTATAAGCTTCTTAATGATCCTCCTGTCACTGACCTACGGCAGCATACTTACATGATTAAATGGAATTCCATAATTTCGAATCCGCTATCCTTAAAAGATTGGTCAGATATTTGGTGTAATGCACGGCGAATGATCACTTGTGTGCGGCAGAAAGAACATATTTATAAGATATTGATGTTTTGGTATTACACTCCTGACAGACTCCATAAGCTATTCCCGGATCACTCGCCCCTCTGTTGGAGGAACTGTGGGGACTTGGGTTCCCTCCCCCATGTATTTTGGGACTGCCCACTTATTAAACCAATGTGGCTGGAGGTCAAGAAGGTGCTTGACCAGGTTCTTGCAATGCAACTCCCTTTAGATATATCTACCTTTCTATTAGGCAGACCGTTCATTGGCATGACACACTCCGGCCAAAAGTTGGCCAACCATATTCTGACGGCCGCCCGGATAGCTGTAGCGTCTAAATGGAAGTCTCCTAGCTGCCCAAGCATTCAAGAGATCATTAAACGGGTGAATGCTAATAGGTTATTTGAGGCGAACATAGCCTATTTACAAAACACTACCCCCCAGCATCTCCGAATCTGGTCTACCTGGGTACTGAGGGGTTTTGCTTCTACTAGCCCCTCCATACTGGCTGGCGTACCTTTGTCGCTCCCTGGGGTATCTTAGATTTTGGCTAATTGCTAGCTAGCTACATTTCACTACTAGATGCAATGCTATGAATGAAGGCGGCTTGATAATGGTCTTTTATTGTCTTGAGATATATGGGTGGAGGTGGGGGGTGCTCCTTACGTGTAACTCTTTAGCTCTGATACTTTCTGCCTCCACATGATAATGTACAATTTTACTGTTTTAAATGTAGTATGCTGGAATCGGACCCCCGCGGAACTTTCCTTCATTGCATTTCTTTGTTCTCTTCACAGACATTATGCGAATTTTTTCTTTTTTCTTTTTGTTTCAATTTCTGATTTATTTTTCTATTGTATATTTTTTTTTTTTTTTTTTGTGTGTATCATTACTTTAATATTTGTGTTTCTGTTCTTTATCTGTGGAAAAAAGTTTTTTTTTTTCTCTTCTCAATAAAAATCTAAGTTACAAAAAAAAAAATGTATTTTGGGATTGAAAGTGTGTGTATGTATGTAGTTAAATAAGCTTTGAACTGAAAGAAGCAAAGATAGCTAAACTAACTGCAGACTGAAACTTTTAACACCTTTTTATAAAATAAGGTGGAGAAGCAAAAAAAAAAAAAATGACTTCCAGTCAACAACTGACATTTGGCTAGAGGCTGCCCAAAAATGTTTGAGATAGTCTGGGCTTAACCTGTCTGCAGCCCCTGCTAATCTAATTGTATAATCTAGGGGTCCGTTTACTAAAGTTATCGCTGAGAATATTTTTACGCCAGAATATTCGCAGCGACTAAGTTTACTAAACAGCGATGCGCTCAGAAGTCATTGCGATCACTGGCGGTAACTACGTTAAGGAACCAGCTTACGTTAGCGGTAATTTTAGCGAGTTGCGAATTTTCTGGCGAAAAATTTAGTTTTTGCGAATATTTATGCTATAAAATAGTCTTGTTTTTATGGCGGTTATTATGGCAAATTTTTACTGTGACATTTATGGCCAGAAATGCATCTTCAAAACTTATAAACTTTATTGACTGATGATTATACCATCCAATAACATCACCAGAGTAACACCAATCAAACATGTCTGCATCATATAAACCCTTCTGCCAATAGAATCATAGGAACAAGAAATGATACCAGTCAATCTCTTTGCTTCATAGAAATGCACAGTTTAATGTAGCCAATCACAATGAAACCAAAAAAGCGTAGAGGCTGACAAATGCTTGGACTTTGATGCCACTGCCAATAATACGACTCTGAGCTGAAACTGCTGCTGTTGCAACAGATAGAAGCAGAAGCCAAAACATCCTGTCAGCAATAGCTACAGATCTGTCTCCTGTCAGCAAAGAATTATGGGTAAAAAAACCCATTATTATGGGATATTTCCTTCCCCTTGAGAATTTTCTGGCGAAAAAAATACTTTTACGCTACTACATAGGTGGCGGTAAAAGTTTGCAAATATTCTGCCGTTAATTTTGTCTATAGCACATTTCGCTGTTTAGTAAACCAAGCGTTAATGTGTACGTAGCGTTATTTTCAGCGAATGCGATAACTGGCGAACAATTATTCTTGCGCAAGAAAATTCGCAAATTTATATTTACCGCAGGTTAGTAAACTGGCGATAACATATTTGGCGAAAATTCTGTCTATAAATTGTGCGAATATTTTTAACGCACTTTAGTAAACGGACCCCCTAGTTTGATGTATGTTCTACTAGGTCCAATAGCAGTCTTCTGCTCTCCTTGCTTTTTCTATATTTCCTCCCATTTGTTTTTGTTTTGACAAGATTTAAATGCAAAAATAAACACTTAAAAGGTTAGACATTCAGCTCTTCCATCACAAAATACAAATATAATTAAAAATGAAGATCTAGTGGCCATTATTTAACAAATATTTTACTTTTATATAGGGCATTCTTCAGCCAAATTCCTATTACAAAAAAAAAATCCAAGATATTCTCTTCGGAGTTAGGAGATTCTTCTCCAAATTTTTTTTTTCACTTAACTATTGGGAAGTATAATAAATGAGGACCAATTCGCATGCAGAGAAATTCTATTTGAAATTAGGTACAATTCTGGATCATTTTAGATGTCAGAAATGATCTTGCAACCTTCTTAGAAAAGAAAGCTTATCCCGTCCACAAGTCTTGTTCGATTTCCTTTGGCTTCTCTGGTAAAATTACACTGATTGTAAACCAATTTAAAGTTGATTAAAGAGTAGGGTGAATGAAACCTCATTGAAAACTGAGTTGTCAGGTCTTTAAAATGATTAGAATTAGTTTTATGTGGAGGAGGACTACCTAACCTGCCAATACCCACATGCTGTACATTCTACAGTAAAAACAAATTCTAGACTGCAGGTTCTAGCACAATCAATTTAGATAACATTGCTGTGCTTCCTTCATGGCAATTTCCAAATAAAAATTAACATTTTTTTCTCTTCTAAAGGGAAATCCATTTCCTCACCACATTCCTTTTGAAAACACACCAGTGTAATTTGCAGCAATATAAATTTGTATCAGGCTAGAAATAAATGAATTCAACTTTGCTTTTAATTTTTTTGACACCCATAGAGGCAAATTCACTAAGATTCGTAGTTGCGCCAGCGTCCGCTTCGCCAGGAGTATTTTCACCAGCGCTGCGCAAATTCACTAAAATCCGAAATTGCGCTCAGGGGAAGCGTAAGGTTGTGAAGTTGCGCTGCGTTAATTCGCCAAGCAAAGCGAAGTTACGCTAGTGAAGATTAATTAGAATACGGCACAAAATTGAAGTTACAATAGAGGTATATGAAGCATCACTACACAAGCCTGGGAAACCTTCAAAACGGCAAATAAAAATTTTATTTTGCCCTACACATATGCCCACTGTATAGTTAAGGTGCCATGAGTTAGGAAATGTAGGGGGGAAGGAGGGGAGCCCCAAAAAAAACTTCACTCTTTTTCAGCCTATCACCCATAAAAAAAGAAAAAACGCCAGCGTTTTTTTTTTTAAGCAATCCCTATCTACTCTATTGCACTTCGCCTGGTCTGAGGTGGCGAAGGAAGTCTGGCGTAAATGGTAACTTCAGAAAAATTTGCGCGTCAGTGAATTTGCGTAGTTACGTCCATTGAGCAAATTCGCCAGGTGTAAGGGTGCGAAGTTACACTAGCGAATTTACGCCAGCGTCCGTTAGTGAATCGGCAAATTAACGAAAATGCGCTACGCTAGCGAATTAACGCTAGCATTAGGCGCTTCGTCCTTTAGTGAATTTGCCCCATAGACTTTAATGGCCGTCGGCAACATTTCACATTTTTGGCAAAACAAAACGGGTCAAATTCGCCCATCTCTACACCTTATTCCCAGAATCCTGGCATCATTGCAAATGGGTGATTCTCTTGATGCAACTGTTTTGCTTCTTTGCCATAGCATCCAATTCATCAAAATGAAAGCAACTATGCATGCATTTAAACACAAGTCGGCAGCAGTTGTGATGAATATTTTCTACTTCAAAAAAACATATGGAGGAAAAAAAGGCAGTTGTCCTCAAAATTGCACTTTGCTTGCTCCACTTTCAGACATAAATGAGTCCTTTTGAGTTTTTACTGAAAAAAATTAGGATTCTATACATTTGCATTTGGAGATGAGCCTCAAAGAGAAAAATGAGCCTAACATTTTAATAGTTTTATTTTACTTTGGATTTAAAAACTCAATTTCAAAAGGGATATTGGGTTATTATTATTAACATGTTTTAAAGCACCAACCTATTCTTCAGCACTGTACACTGAACACCCAGATTACCACAAAAAAAAAAAACCCAACTGATACAAAAGAGGGCTCTGTCCCAAATAGTTCAGCATATATTTTATATAATTTCTTGCATGAAGGAAACTATAGTTCACATTGCACATAGTTTTTCTTTAAACCTTTATAGCATTATTTCTTAAAGGACATGTAAACTCTACATTCTCCAACCTTGTACATAAATTGGACACATCTTCCCCTCCCAATCTGCATCTTTTGTACTTCATATATCCTCTCTGTTTTGCCAGCGACAAACAGATAAAAACTTTCACCCGATGACCATTTACCCTCTGACACATCATCAATTTACACCTGCAAACATCACATGTACTCTGTAAATTTCCTGCAGTCAAGAATACAGACAGAACTTACTTTGATAAAAAGTTCTGCTTGGATTGTGCATTGTAATGGTTTAGATGAGCTCTGCAGCAGACGGCTAGAGCAGAGTTCCTATGGAAGCCAGCAATGCCATCTCCTCATTGGCTGCTAGACTGGAGGGGTGCTTAATAGTCTGAGTTGAGAAGAAAGGAGCATGGTCAGTAGCCAACAGCCAAAGTAAATTCTGAAGGGAGGGGTCGAGTGGATTAGAGGAGCCAAAATAATCCTAAAGGATTAAGTGGATTCTACAGTTTTACTATTAACCTTTGAACAACCAATGTGGCAGATATATTCGCATTTGTATATTTGTTTTTGGGGGGGGGGGGTTCCTGGAATGTATTGAATGGTGTTAGTGGGGGTAAAATGCACTGTGAAAAATGATTTCCTTCTCACCAATCATGTTTAAAGGGCCGATTCACTAAGGGTCGAATATCGAGGGTTAATTAACCCTTGATATTAGACTAGGAATTAAAATCCGAAAATATCGAAGTCGAAGGATTTAGCGCAGATAGTTCGATCGCACGATCGAAGGATAATTCCTTGATCGAGCGATAAAATCCTTCGAATCGAACGATTCGAAGGATTTTAATCCAACGATCGAAGGAATATTCTTCGATCAAAAAAAGTTAGCCAAGCCTATGGGGATCTTCCCCATAGGCTAACATTGACTTCGGTAGCTTTTAGATGGCAATCTAGGGGCTCGAAGTTTTTTTTAAAGAGACAGTACTTCAACTATCGAATGGTCGAATAGTCGAACGATTTTTACTATGAATCCTTCAATTCGAAGTCGTAGTCGAAGGTCGAAGTAGCCCATTTGATGGTCGAAGTAGCCCAAAAAAACCTTCGAAATTCAAAGTTTTTTACCTTTGAATCCTTCACTCGAAGTTAGTGAATCGGCCCCACAAAGTTAAGATTTTTTTTTAGCTAGCATATTGCAACTCAATAGTCAGCAGAAAATAAGATTCCTTTTTTTGTCTTTTGTGCTACAGCACAGTGAATGTAACAACACATCTAACTGAAAACATGGCAGTTTCAAGCAGGTATCATAAATGGAAAAATATCAACCATTCATTTCTCCTAGTTATCCCTGTTAAGGGTTCGTTTTGTGTGAAAAAGAGAAGTGTGAAATTATAGATCACCACTAGTGATGGGCGAATTTATTCACCAGGTGCGAAAATTTGGCGGCATCAAAAACAAAAACGCCGGCGGCAGAAAATGGACGCAAATTTTTTGCCGTTTCGCGGGAAATTTGCTAATTTTTTGGCAAAGTGAAACGGTGCAAATTCGCCCACCGCTAATCACCACAGAAAAACTCACCCACTTTTTATTCATTCCTATGGGATTTTTTGAAACATATTTATTAAGTTGTGAACTTTTACGCATTGACCTTAAAATACTTTAGGCATAAATTGGAAGTGGGTAAATTGTTCTAATATTACACTTTGCTAAATCTGCCCTTAAGTGTTACTCAGATTTACTCATAATTCTAAAAAGAAAAATTTGACTTAACTCCAAGCGTGGCTTAATTTACTAAAAATATGAGCAAAAATTATACGTGCAGGAAAAGTCTTGACAACATTGTGCAATAATTGAATTGTGCAGATTCTTTTACTTTGTCACCCAAAAACCTCAAATTTCAAAGAAAATTCACTAAGGGGCATATTTATCAAGGGTCGAATTTTGAATTGAAAAAAACTTCAAAATTCAAATTCAAAAAGACCAACTGAAATGAAGTTGTTTTTCTTTGGTCAGATAGGTCAGTTTTTGAATTGTACAAATCAAAGCAATATTGCATTCGATCAAATTTGATTCAAAGTTTTTCCCAAAAAAACTAAAATTTTTCAAAGTCCTCCAGTTGACTCCAAATAGGTTCTAGGAGGTCCCTCATAGGCTAAAACAGCAATTCAGCAGGTTTTAGATGGTGAATGGTCGAAGACGAATTTTTAAAGAGACAGTACATAATAAATTTTTATATTCTAATTTTTTGAATTTTTTTCAAATTCGAATCGAATTTGGACTATTCCCTGGTCAAAGTACACAAAAATAGTTCGAAATTCAATTTTTTTTCATTCAAATATGTACCTAGACCCGAAAAATCTGCCCCTAAATATATTGAATGGGCGGCAATTATTTTTTTTTGACCCGCAAAAAAAGAAATTTAAAAAAAAGTTGTTTTCTTTTTCCTCTAAAAATTCTACTTTTTCCTCATAAAACTTGACTAGGAAAACTTGAGGTGTAATAAATCTGCCCCTTAGAGAGGTGACGTTAAGTTACCAGTTTATCCAGTTAAAATCCTGACTCACTTGGCACAGAATGGCTGAAATTGCAGTTAAGACGTATGCTGCATTTCTATGACCCATGATGTATGCATCCAAATTACAGGGCTGAATAAGGATTAGTGCCCTCCAATCATCAGATAATCGTATAGTCTAATATTTTTTCCAGTACTTCAGTACTCCATTCCTTTGGTTACAAACAGAGGAATAAATGGAATGTGCAATGTCATGGATAATGGAAGAAGATAAAAGAGTACACACGTTACAAATTGTTTTGCTTGTGATGCTTCTCATACCTTACTTTGCAATTTTAAATTATTGATTGTTGGTGACATGAGGAAGAGGCATGACTAACATTAGACTTAAGTGGAGCAATAGGAGCAACTTCTGAGCCACAGATCTCCATTGAATTTCACTGCCAGAAGGCGGTTATTTTTCTGTGTGAATGCCATACATTTTTAGCCTAATCTTTTGTCAAGTTTAAATTCCGTGCCATGTTTGGTGACTGGTTTCTATTTATCTAAGCTACTCTAATGACTGTGGCAAAATAAATTGGGCCACTGATGGGACCACTGAGGAATGCTGATGTAAGTAGTGTCCCTACTATTCCAAACCAACAAATTTTCATTGCTCATTTTCATCTTTTCCTAGGAATTAGCCATTTGATTGAGTTTAAATGTCAATGTAAAATTTTAATTGGTTCATCATCGTTTAATTAGTGTTTTTCATCCTTAAAAATTGGTGTTACAGATTATCTTCCAGCTTCATCTGATGAATGTCATATTACTGTTCACAATAAAATCAGCAAATTCATCATTAATTGCTGCAAAGATTTGTCTTCCAGACTTCTCCAGACTAGTAATAAGTGAATCTGTCCTATTTTGGGTACAGAAATTGTTGGAGTATTTTGAGAACTGCATAAAAATTTGTGAAATGCATTGAAGTCAATGGGTGTTTTTTCGTAACTTTTTCTTTTTCACCCAAAATACATTGAAGACCATTGCTTCAATGCAGCATTTTTCCCCACACAAAATACATTGTAGCGAATGGGCATTTTTCCTCTGTTTTTTTATAATGGAAAATCTATTCGTCAATGAGTTTATTTTCAATGCAAAATGTTTCTGTGGTTTTGTAGATGGCAAAATGTGGGACTATGGGGGGGAATGTAATAAAATTTGCAAGGGGAATAAAAATGTGCATGTTGCAATGTAATATTCATCATTAGAAATGTATTGCATTGTGAATCTTAATTGCAGATTATGCACTTTTAACACATGCTTAAAGGTGGAGTAAACTTTTGGATCAAACGTAAACATTTTTGGTAAGAAGTTGTATTACATACAGTGCACACTATCGCAAGCGATCACAATCTCTACTATTGCATGAGGAGCAAAGGGTTTGCAAAATGTCTGTTACATTTTCAAAATGGCCTAATAGTTTTTTCTGTTACTGACCTATATCCCATACCCCCATTTGTCGCAAATCCTGGCCGGGGAAGAAAATGTGCTCATCACTACTCCTGACTTTCTAAAAATGGTATGTTACATGAAACAAACTTTAAGCTTTACAAGGGGATGTCAACTACTGTATGTAATGAGAACAGATAGCAGGGGCCATTTTTCTCACATGTAAGGGCCACTATTTCCACAAATAGTGTATGTAATGAATGAATGCTGCCCATTTTTTTATGTATAGTCCTAAATATGATCTTTGTTAACAGATTAAAGAATACTCAAAAGTAGTGGCATGTGGTGTCTACACGGGCCATTTATTCCATGATAAAAGTAGAAGGATGCATTAATTCATACTTTCAAACACATGAGATTAGCTCACACAAGCTAAATATTTTAACATACACACTATGATACCAAAAGCAATAAACCACAGTGGTTTTAAATATTTTCTCACAGCTGGGGAAACCATATGTAAGTATATAAATATCTCAAATGCAAATTATAAATAGACACTACATCAGCAACTTACTTTGCTTAACACTGATGTTTGTAACATACTTCTATGAAAACAAAGGACATTCTAAGTTCCAGAAGCAAAGACTATATGGTCTGCAGTTCAACCAACAAATTGCTGGAGGAGATAACTATTCTATTAATTTGTCAAGTGATTAATTGGATAAATACCTACCCCAGAGCTTTCAACTTTCAATGCTCAGTTCAGGGGAAACCGCGGCACATGCAAGCGCGCCAACACATTTTTCCCCATTCTCGGAAGTGATGTACACAGAAGTGACGTCACACACATGCCAAGACCTTTACTCAAGTCAAAGATTTTGTCTTGCACAGCAAATCAGAAATCATGGAAAATCATCAGACATTGGGGTATATTTATCAAAGAGTGAAGTTAATAGTGAAGTTCTGCCACTAGAGTGAAATTCCACTGCTCTCCATTCATTTCTATGGGATTTTTATAGGCGTATTTATCAAAGGGTGAACTTTCACTTTCAACAATTGATAAATACGCCTTTCAAAATCTCATAGAAATTAATTGAGAGCTGCGGAATTTCACTCTAGTGGCGGAACTTCACTCTTTGATAAATTTACCCCATTGAGTGAATGCTTATGAACAACTGGAGACCAGAGGAGACAGCCCAAAATATGCTAACTCCCAGGAAAATAGGGGGGAGTAGGTTGACGCCTTGCTACCCACCTGTTCAACTTCAGAAGTTCAAGTTATTTGAACTTCTATTTTGAAGGTCAGAATAGGAAGGTCAATCATCAAATGACCTAGTGATTATACAGGGTGGAGGAGTTTGTCTTTATGTATAACCTGAATTCAAGAAATAACCATGGATGGCACTGGGAATGGTGTGGAATTCACTTGAGTTGAGATTTTGTCTGGGCAAAAAAACTACAAAGAAAATTATCATTTGTGTGCTACAAACCACCTTGAATAAGTGACAAGTTTGAGGCCCAAATATTATTGCAAATGGAGGCTGCTTCACAACTAGGTCAAGTTATTCTTATGGGTGACTTCAATTGTCCAGACATTGACTGGAGTAATGGGGTAGCCAAGACAGAAAAGGCTAAGGGCAGTGTCGGACTGGCCCACAGGGATACCAGGAAAACTCCCGGTGGGCCCAGGTGTCAGGGGGCCCTTGTGCTGATAAAGATTTGGCCAATTTCATGGTTATTTCCTATTTCTATGAGAACAAAGAGGCTAAATAGATGGAATAATAGATTATAGTATGTAAAGAAAAGAGACTAGGAGAATAGAGGTTGAGTGAGTAGAATAATAATAACAGTACTGAGAATAGGCTCCTGGTGTATGGTTCTTTGGTGGGCCCCTGGTCTAAGGTTTTTCGGTGGGCCCATGGTGTCCCAGTCCAAAACTGGCTAAGGGGTTTGTAAATATGCTTAATGACAACTTTATATTTCAGCTAGTTCACTAGGAATCAGTCTCTTTTGAATCTAGTAATAACTAATAATACTGAACTTGAACTAGCATTTGTGTGGGAGAGAATTTCTGGAATAGTGATCATAACATGGTCTCCTTTGAGATTAGTTTAGATTATGTTGCAGAAACAACTCTATAAGGGAGTAACTAAAACACTAAACTTTAGCTGTGCCAGTATAAGGCCATCTCTGCAATATATTTACTGAGAGGCAGTTTCTAGGGAGGCTTTTCACAGGGTTAAACACAGAAGAAAAATGGGATGTCTTTAAATTGCTGCTTAATAAATATACATGTTGTATATTCCCCTTGTAAGCAATGAATATCGTGCAAAGCAAAACCTTTGTGGTTTGACAGAAGTGTTGGTGTTGATTTGGGTAAGCATAGACATGCTTTTAAGGCTTTCAAGTTAGCCGGGACAGCTGAAACATTTGTCATGTATAAGGAGGCAAATATATCATACAATAAAGCCAAGCTAAAAAAATACAGCATGGAAAATCAACCCAAAATTATTTTGTAAATAGTATAAAAAAATAAAGCACAATAGGGTTGGACCCTGGTTGTCAGAGGGGGGTTTAGAGTTCAGAGATTCTGAACTGATATTTTTCACAAATGAGGAACCAAGTAATGACGTTTTCCTTCTAAATAGTCCCAATTCTATTTAATACAAATGATGCATAGTTCATGCAAGAGGAAATTCAAAAGAGAATATGTAATGATAAACAGTGGTCCGGGAGAGGATGGTATTCATCCCAGGGTACTAAACGAGTTTAGCTCTGTGATTGCCAAATCTCTTTACTAAATTATTAAGGTACTAGTATAGTACTACTATAGCCATGGGAGCAGCCATTCATGCTGCAAAGGAGAAGGAAAATGAGAAAAGGCACAGGATAAACAGCAGATAACGGATAAGATATGTGGTATACAATATTATTCTTTAGTACTTATCTGTTATCTACTGTGTATCCTGTGCTTGAATGGCTGCCCCCATGGCTACACAGCAGCTTGTTTATATAAACTATAGTAGTACTTATCTGTTATCTACTGTGTATCCTGTGCTTGAATGGCTGCCCCCATGGCTACACAGCAGCTTGTTTATATAAACTATAGTAGTACTTATCTGATATCTACTGTGTATCCTGTGCTTGAATGGCTGCCCCCATGGCTACACAGCAGCTTGTTTATATAAACTATAGTAGTACTTATCTGTTATCTACTGTGTATCCTGTGCTTGAATGGCTGCCCCCATTATATATTATTATATAAATATAGTAGTGTTTTACCAGTTTTACCAGGGCAGGGCAACACTACTAGTGATGGGCAAATCTGTCCTGTTTTATCCTGTGCGTCAATTTTCATTCAAACAGACTACAGATGCATGTCTTGCCATGTTATTGGCACTTTCAAACAGTATGAGGATGTATGATGATTATATGCCAGACCTGGAGGTTGGACACCCCAGCCCTCTTGCTTTTTGTGCAAGAAAACTGTATGATTTAACCAGTCTATCCTCTGCCAGCTAAAACCTAACATCATTCAACCCAGTTATTTAGGCTGTATCACATGAAGGATGGAATTTTGTTGCTTTCTGTCTCATTTCTGCAGCCAAAAAGACAGTATTTTCTCATTTGTTAAAAAGCCTTCCATCACCTTCTTGCCAGTACAGGTATGGGACCTGTTATCCAGAATGCTCGGGACCTGGGGTTTTCCGGATAACGGATCTTTCCGTAATTTGGGTCGTCATGCCTTAAGTCTACTAAAAAATAATCTAAAAAAATTAAATAAACTCAATAGGCTACTTCTGCTTCCAATAAGGCTTAATTATATCTTAGTTTGGATCAAGCACAAGTTACTGTTTTATTATTATAGAGAAAAAGGAAATCGTTTTTTTTTTTTTGAAAGAAAATTTTTATTACTTTTTCAAATTTCACATAGACATCAAACAGTTTGCCCTCAGTGGGCCTACCAAGACATCTTTATTGACTTTATTTGACATCATTTGACATCCCCTCAACCCGGTTTACATCATTTCCCAACAATAGCTCAAAAGTGTGACAGGGCCTCAATAGCATCCCAACTACCCCAGATCCTATTAAACTGATCTACCGTATCATGTTTGAGTGCCGTCAGATAATCCATCCTCCGAACATATCTGATTCTATCCAGGAATTCCTTCTCTGATGGGGGAGCCAAAGCCTTCCAATTTTTTGCTATTAATCCCCTAGCCGCCGTGAGTATGCAGTTAACCATTTTTTGTGTGGGATGCCGTATTGCAGGGATTTTATTACCCAGCACATACACCAAGGGATCCAGAGGCACTACTATCATAGTTACCTTTTCAACCCAACCCCTGACCATATCCCAAAACCGTTTCAACTTATGACAGGTCCAAAACATATGGAGAAGCGAACCCCCGACATCCCTACACCTCCAGCAGCAAGAATCAGCGGAATCAGGGAACAGTTTGTGTAAGAGTTGTGGGGTATGATACCAACCCAATATCATTTTATATATGTTTTCTTTAATGGTAGCACAAACCGAGGTTGCCCTAGCATTTTCCCAAATATTATCCCATGTTGAGATAGGGATCTCAGTTCCCAGCATATGCTCCCACCGCGCCATATACTTATGAGGATGCTTCTCGATATCCGGTTCACTAAGAGCCAGATACCACCTTGTAATCAGACCCTTTTGTGTAGGAAAGAGTTTGCATTGTGCTAGAGCAAGGTGATTCTGTGGAAGTCGTGCCACTGGAAATATGGTTAATGCATAGTGCCTCAACTGTATATATAGGAAAGGAGAAATTAGGCATCCACCGTCTCTCCCAATTATATCCCTATAGGTGCAAAGGGTACCGTCTGATTTGTTAAATAGAGAATAAAGATGGGTAGTCTTGGCCAAAATTAGTTGTCCCCTAGTAGAAGGCGTCATCCCCGGCAGAAAGTCTTGGTTATCGAGTAGCGGGATTAGTGGAGATAAGTGAGGTTGGAATCCTAAGTGGGAAGTCACCTTACTCCAACAGGTGGCCGTCTGTTTCATAGATTCTAAGGGGAGAATATGAGCAGCCTGCTTACATCTCGTCCATAGTGTGCATGCAGGGGACCCCTTTAGCATATAATTCCTCTCAATTTCCGCCCATGTAGTCAAAGGAACTCAGAGAACCACCCCGCTACCTGTTTGACCTGAGCCGCTAAATAGTAGCTATACAGATTGGGCAATGATAAACCCCCCAAAGTTTTAGGAGCCATCAAAACTTTTTGTCACACACGATGCCTTTTATGATTCCATAAAAATTTTGCGATTGCTCGCTGAAGATCTTCCATGGTCCGCCTAGGAACCACTACAGGTAAGGTGTCATAAAGGTACAATAGACGGGGAAGCAAATTCATTTTAACAGACGCAATACACCCAAACCATGATAAATTGTACCGATTCCATTCAAGCAGGTCTTTTTTCAGTACCTCCATTAACCTAGGGTAATTGGCCGCGTATAATGAACTATGAGTAGGGGTCAATTTAACTCCCAAATATGTAATGGACGTAAGTTGCCAATTATACGGGAAGTTCAATTTCAAAAGTTTAAGCTGAGGATCCGAAATATTAATAGGTAGGGCCTCGGACTTTGACTCGTTGATTTTATACCCAGAGAACCTCCCATACCCATCTAGTGTGACATGTAGATTTGGAAGGGACGTCTGGGGACGAGTGATCGAGAGAATAACGTCATCGGCATACATTGCAATTTTGTACTGCGTCCCCCTCACCATTAGGCCGTGTATGTCAGGGTTGTCCCTAATCTTTTGAGCTAGCGGTTCAATGCTAATCGCAAATAATAATGGGGAGAGAGGGCAGCCCTGTCTCGTACCATTAGTGATGGGTATAGACGGGGATACTCTCTCCAATATTTTAAGTTTTGTTCCTAAATCTTTATAGAGGGAGTGTAAAATTACCAGAAATTCACCCGAGAAACCCATATGCTGTAAAGTGAGAAACATAAAATCCCAGTCCAGGCGATCAAACGCCTTCTCTGCGTCTAGGCTCAGGAGTAACATGGAATCCCGTCTTTTGTTAGCTATATCAACCAGATCTATGACCCTCCGTGTATTATCCCCAGCCTTCCTGCCCTTTATAAAAACCCACTTGATCCATATGGATTAGTTTAGGGAGCAGGCGATTTAACCGTAGTGAGAGAATTTTAGTTAAAATTTTATAGTCGGAATTAAGTAGGGAAATAGGGCGATAGTTACTACACCTGGTCAAATCCTTGCCCTCTTTTGGAATAAGTGTGATAAATGATTCCTTAAATGATTCCTTAAATGTACTTTCGTAGTAGTGGAGTCTACAGATGACATCCTTGGATGTGTTGTTAATTGGCATAGCTGGGCCTAGGGCCCTGTGCGCTCTGTCCATGCGCCAAGCCTCAGGGGGTAGATCAGGATTAATTGTAGAGAAGAGGGATCTTAGATATGTTCTTAGATCAGCTGCAGAGACATTATTTGGGATGCCTCTTATGCGTAGATTTTGCCTCCGTTCCCTATTTTCCAGATCCTCATGCATGTTTTGCAGTTTATGAACCTCCTCCCGGAGCTCAGCGTTTTCCTCCTCAAGGAGAGTTTGGCGCTGCAAGAGCGCATCAGAGGCTTTCTCTACCTGATCCGTACGTTCCCCCAGGTCCCTGATATCCTTCTGTAATTCAGTAACAGTAGACTTTATGCTGTCTGTAATCGTTTTGGTGAGCCTATCATACAGCCCCTCCAGCTGCACAGAAAGATCTGCGGACGTCACCACATCCCCCTCATATTCCACCCGACCATGTCTGCTCACCTCTGGCAACACAGTGCTGGAAGTCGCGTGGGTCACTGACTGGGGGGACACGGGAGCAGTATTACTCTGCGAATCCATGACAGTGTAGTGCGCAGGAGATGCCGAAGTGCAACTTGAATGCTCGGCGCCATCTTGGGCCTGCCCCTTCGGTCCGCGTGGCGGTCTGCGGTTCAGAAAAGGAGATAGGGTATTTGCGTCCTTCGGCTTCTTTTTACCCATGGCCGCAGTGTCCGACTCCTATTCCGCTCACTTAGGGTTCCCGGTCGCTCGTCTGTCAGCTAATAAACGGCTGCACTACGGACGAGGCACCGGAGCTCGATCAAACAGCGGCCATCTTGGATCGCCGCGCATGCGCCTCTCAAAAGGAAATCGTTTTTAAAACTTTGGATTATTTGGATAAAATGGAGTCCATGGGAGACAGCCATTCTGTAATTCGGAGCTTTCTGGATATTGGGTTTCCGGATAAGGGATTCTATACCTGTACAACTGATTAAGGGGGACAGTTTCACAACGTCACAGCTCTTACTGTAAAAAAAAATGTTCCGATGGAATCTACATTTTTCTAATTTGAATGGGTGACCTCATGTTTGCTGGAAGGACCTACTGGTAAATAAAGCATCGGAGATTATTATATGATCCCCTTATATATTTATACATAGTTGTCATATACCTCTTAAGCACCTCTTCTCCAGAGTGAACAACCCCAACTTGGCCTTTCATTCTTACTAAATAAAACCTTTCATACCGTTTTTTAGTTACCCTTTTTTGAATGTTGTCTTATTTATTACACTTATTCAATTATTATTGAACACTGGAAATCAAAACTGCAAGACTTATTCTAGATGGGGCCTTATCAGTGCTCTGTACAATGTAATAATAACTCACCTTACGCAAATCTATGCCCCTTCTAATACAGCTCTCAAAGTTCTGTAGTTTATAATTTCCATATTATTTCATGTACGTACAATGTGCTTTCTGCATGTATTCCCCTAGTTGTTTGAAGTATTAAGGCTTATTGTGACTATTATTAGTTTTAGGCTCCATAATAGTGACATAAGTATAACTATTTTTTAGTCAATCCTTAAATATTAGTTTAATGTTGGTTCAATGTGAGTAAAGAACTGTAAAATAAATACTGTGGGTTAGTAGATTCTTCTTGACTGTGGTCAATAGAACTTCAGTTTAAAATAGTTGAGCACTCCAGAGAGTTTTACCTTGAAGTGTTTTTTTTTTTGTTGGATTATATAACAAAGTGAATGATTTGACACTGCTGGAAATCGTATATTCAATTTCATGATGAAAAGGCATGATTAATGTTTGTGCAGTTTTATTTCTTACCAATCTCAGCACTTTCATCAGCCATTTTTCTCCTACACACAAATGGATTTTCCAAATAATGTGTGGTCCAGAGTTATAGAAGCAGAAAAAAAAAAGAAAAAGGTCAAATACCCACTCTTATCTCTTTTATGCAGCGCTTGGGGCTTTAGATTTTTATAAAAACAATTGAAAAACTGGAGCTTCAATGGCAACTTTATGCAGCAGTCAGCACAACTATTGTATTTTACAAGAGGCTGTTATCATTTTAATTTGTAATTCACCGATCCGATTTGCAACATATTCTTTATACAGACAAAAGTGATTTGTTGAGTTTATCAGTAAAATGTACAGTATACAGTATTAGAATTGTTAAATATTTATAGCATTGTACTGTAATATCCTCATAAAAAAGTAGATTTATAAAATGACATACTCTCTGTCTTTCAGGCACTGCTTTCGACTCCTATAGCTTATATTCATTGCTTTAGGCTTAGGGAGATAAATGTATTGCCTTAGGACACAAGGAACTGATATGGAAATCCTAGCAGGGTTCCATCTTTCACAGTTTATTTTCCTAAATTTCCACTCTGCACAGTGTATATGAAAAAGCATTGGCATCGTATTGTAGATTTTAATTTCCACATCTGCTCAATATCACCAATTTTATTGCCAGACAAGTGCAATGTCATTAACTGTACTCATCCACAAGATGTTGAGCTTCTAGGTCATCATGTTAATTATGACTTTGAACACACTTAGGCCCTTATGCCATTAAAAAGGAAGTTTCTTTTAGTTTCAGTCAGGTGGGTTATAAGAATAATATACCTTTGTTTTTTTTTAATAGCTTTGGGGAGGTCACTTCTCTGTTTAAAGTCAAGGATGTTTTGGACACCTCCCTGAGGAATATGCTTAACTATGATGATGTTAAATTAAAACTTCCACGTGCACAGTTACATTGGTTTATGTATTTCCAGATTAGGCATTATGTGACACCATTCACAAAATATTTTAAGAATAATCTGCCTACTGCTTTTGAACAGTTATCTTACAAAGGCCTTCCTCAAAAGAAACTAATATCAAAAATATATGCTATGGTCAATGACCCCTTTGGTATATGAGACTACAAACATTCGTATATGGTGAAATGGGAAAAGGCACTGAATGTAGAAATTACCCAGGAATCTATTTGGAATAATGCTAAACGTAGTGTAACTTGTACCAAGCAGAAAGAGAATATCTATGAAATATTGATGCATTGGTATTTAACCCCAGTGAGGTTGCACAAAACATTTCCTGAGGTTTCACAATTATGCTGGAGATGTGGCGAAGCCCCAGGAGATGTTCCTCACATATTTTGGAACTGTGGACAGATTCAACCGTTTTGGGATGAAATCTTGGGCCTTGTAAGACGGTTCACACATGAGAACATACAGAAAGATGTTTTTACATTCTTACTGGGCAAACCGGTTTTAGGGCTTACTAAAGCTCAACAAAAACTGCTCAATCATGTACTTACGATAGCTAGAATATCCATTGGATTGCATATATTAAGAACACTATACCCAGTTTTCTGAAAGTGTGGACAGCCTGGGAACTAACTTCGACTGACTCAGTCCAACTATAATGTAGTTAAGGGTACCCGCATTGATAATAATGATGCCACTGTTTGACGGTTAATAATCTGTATGGTTACGTCTACTATTTTATTTTACTTTACTTTGTTTTATTTTGTTTTATTTTGTTATTACTGTTCATGGTCACTGCGTTGACCTTGCTGTTTGGCTTACTTATAAGCAATAGTGTATAATGTTTCCACTTGTGCCTTGACTCAATACTTCTGATAAGCATCATGGTCGTGAAAGTGCCTACCATGTCATAAATATTCTTTACTAATCCTACTCTGGTACTTGAGCTGAGAAGCTCTTTAATTTAGTCCTAATTGACACATGCTGTTTAGAAGGAGTTACGTGGGAAGAGGAAACACAACACAACACAAAATATTAGGTGCTCCTCTCTTTATGTCTTCTTGATAATGCAAAGATACATGTTTGCATTTTGTTCAATCTCCGACATGTGTGTCCTTCACTGTTATTGTATTTCTTTTTCTTTTGTGAAAACAAATAAAAATATAAGTTACAAAAAAAATATACCTTTGTTTTGAACAATATTGACTTTAATGCATTTGGACAAAATAGTGTATAAAAATTGCCGCTCCCGTCAAAATTGACGTGTGTCAAAACAATTTTGTTGCCCATTGACTTCAATGCGTTTCGAAAAAATTTCGTGAATTTTTTCTAAGCTTCAATTTTGAGTTTCAATAAATGACCCTCTTTGGGGCAGATTTAAGATACTTAAAGTGACTAGTGGAACTAGGATGTTTAACACTAATCTTACAGTGTGATCTCTTTTTTTTACTGGATTGTTTGTGATTTTATTGCATTCTGCATTGTAGTACATTACCTAAGTTTTCTAGTAAGGCTTATTTTCATGCTGGGGTCTTTACATGGCGTGTATTATGGTAATTTTAGGCATTGTAAATTCATTTATTCAGAAGACTGCTGGCATTCATACTGGTGATGTTTTACCTTTATAAAAATGAGAGCTGTAAGATGCTGCAACTTGCAATTTTTGTGTCAATATTCAGAAATGTCAGAAAGATTATTAGATTAAGCAAAGCTTTGCAGTTTCCCAGTTTGTATTAAAAAGACGTTTACTCATTTTTTAATTATAAGACTGTGTACCTGACACCTTACAAAAATATGTTTTTATGGGCTTGATTTAACATCTGGGTATTTTATAACACACAAAATGCAGGCAGTGTACTTGTTTTTCAGCAGCCATTGCAATTTGTATACATGGCACATATTTTTGTGATATTTTTGCAGAAAAACATATTTTCATATTTGTCACAATATGTATAATGTAAAAATAATAGGTTTCCTGGTGTCATCATTTTTGCATGCTGTATAAATTATGCTTATATCTGGTGCAATTTGGTATTGTGCTAGTTTTTGATCCTTCTTTTTATATATTTACAATCATATATATTACTGATGCATTTCACTGTATTATGACAAATATATAATTTTTTTTAGCAACAGAATTAAATACAGTATCTTTCAAAAGTTTCAAAAGGGCAATTTACCAAATGATCCAACTTAGAAATCTGCATGGTGTTGGATGCATATTATTAATTAGGGATGGGCGAATTTTTTCGCCTTGTTTCGCCCAAAAAAAAAGATGCCCATAGACTTGTATGGAGGCCTGCTTAAAATAAAAAAAAGCGCGTCAAAACAATTTCGCCGTGCGACACAATTTTTTGATGCCCATAGACTTTAATGGGTGTCTGCGACATTCACCGGCGGCGAATTTTTGGCAAAATGAAACGGGTCAAATTCGCCCATCCTTATTATTAATCAAACCCAATGAAGTAAAACAAAAAGATGGGAGCCTGTATGGTATATAACTGTATGCTATACCCGTAAAAGGCAGAACCGAGTCTTAGGGGGTTGTTTATCAAAATACAAATTTATCTAATTATTTTATGACATACAGTATACTGCAACCAAATCCAAACAGGTTATTTCCTCTTATTTATCAATAAATATTTTCGCTGGAATTTTTTTTCTAATTTTTGCCTGAAAACAACGATATCTTTGGATTTTTGCATGAAACCCAGTGCAGATCAGGATATCTTCTGGACTTCTTCCATTGACTTATATGCAATCTCGGCAGGTTGGAGATGCCAGATTTTTGGAATCAAACTTTGTTCATCCTCAGGGTATAATAAATCACAAAGAATTTTAGTTTTTTTCACAAAAAATTCAGACTTTACAGTAAAAAAAAAAATAGATTTTTTTTCGAGTTTTTGGCATTCAGACTTGAATAAATAACCCCCTTAGTGTTATGGTGAAGTAGTTACATAGTTAGATCGGGTTGACAAAAGACCAAAGTCAATCAAGTTAAAATTCCTCCAAATGAAACCCAGCATCCATACATAGTAAATATATAATTTGTGTATTTATGGATGTTCACACTGACCTTCCATACACTCACATAAACTGTTTATAACAATATCTATACTAATTGTTATTGTATTACAATAACCTTGTATGCTTGTCCAAGAAAACATCCAAGCCACTCTTAAAAGCATTAAAAGAATCAGCCTTCACAAATCATTCAGCAATGAACCTCACTGTCCTCATTATCCTCACTGTGAAGAACCCCCTACGTTGCTTCAAATGAAAGTTCTTTTCCTCTAGTCTGAAGGGGAGGCCTTAGGTGCAGTGATCCTCTTTATGGGTAAAAAGGTCCCCTGCTATTTATCTATAATGTCCTCTAATGTACTTGTAAGTTGTGAAGTGTCTTTTTTCCCAGAGAAGAAAACCCAAATCTACCCTCATGATTTTCACCCCTTGAGTTTATGCCCTTTTTTATGCAAGACAGAAATGTATTTGCTTTAGTAGTCACTGAATGACACTGCCTGGAATTAGACAGCGTGTTATCCACAAAAAACCCAGACCCTTCTCAGTTAAGAATGGGTTTGGGCGAATTTGACCCGTTTCGTTTCGCCAAAAATTTGCTGCCTGTGAAATGCCGCCAATGCCCATTAAAGTCTATGGGCATAATTTTTTTTGACGCACAATGCCATACAAGTCTATGGGCATCATTTTCGTGGTGAAACAAGGCAAAAAATGTGCCCATCCCTAGTTAAGAAAATCCCTAACATACCATTTAGTGTATAACTTGCATGAATCCATAAGTTTAACATTAGTTATCAAAACCCGAAAATATCTCAATATTTTTTAAAATCTACTCCGACCAAATCCACATGGGCTCTTCCTCCTTATTTATCAATACAATTTTCCAAAAAATTTCCTGTGCAGGAAAATGAATCGTACAATTTTTGGGATTTCTGCCTGAAAACCGAGAAATCTTCAGATTATTGCACAAAACCCAGCGCAGATCAGGATATCTTCGGGACTTCTGCTATTGACTTCTACATTAACTTGCCTGGTCTGAGTCTGAGTACTTTTAACACCCTTTGGGTTTAATACATTTGTAAAAATTCCAAGTTTTCCCACTAAAAATTCGGATTTTATAGTTAAAAAAACTTGAATTTTTCAAGTTTTTGCCATTCAGACTTTAATAAATAAGCCCCTAAGAGTCCATAAATAGGTTACAATTTTGGGGTCTGTTCAATATGATCTTTAAAAGTTTGAGTCTTTACATCAAACCATTGTATGGCAATGCAATTCAGTGCAAATTAAGGAATGTGTCACGGTTGGCACCCTAAATCCAGAACCGATGCTAAGCACCCTGTTCTCAGCTCTTGCTTCCGTCCTTTAACAGCTGCCTTTCACCTCGGATGGAGCCACCAGGTCTTAATATAAGAGATGCAAAGTGAAGGGTTCTGAACGAGCAAAGGGGCACAATGGTAAAGCAGAAGTCTTTTGGGCAGAAGGTCGCAGTACAAGGCGTAGACAGAAAGCAAAGTCAGATCAGGCCGGATCGGGGCAGGCAGAGTACAAGCATAGTCAAACAGACAAGGCTCAAACCAGGAGATCAATCAGACGGAATAAAGGAGTCGGTTACCAGGCAGGGTCAGGATTTCAGAAGTAGGCAGGGGTCACAACAGGTAGTCAAATCGCAGAATAACAGAAGCTATAATAGCACAGAAGCACCAGGAACTCGCAAGGAGATTACTTATCACGGGCAAAGAACACAGCACAGTAGCTCCTTTAAATTCTGTTTGAATTTGGCGGCATGCGCGCTGAAGTCACGTGTCAGTGTCACTACGCCTTTAAGAAGGGTCGTGTGCGCCGCACGTGCCCATAGGAACCGCACTGAAACAGATAAACGGTGCGGTGGGTGTCCCCGCCGACCCCCACTAGGGTAACTTATTACAGAATGGAATTGCAGTGAAATATTTGTACACAGATATTCACAAATGAGATTGGGGCATAATCATGGGCACTATGTGTAGTGGTTGTGCATGAATATAGCGTTGATGGTAATTATGAGAAAATAATTTTAAAATATTGTAAAAAAATATTTTGGTCCTGTACAGTTACATGTTACAATAAGCGCCAGCTAAGCTGTAAAATATACTAAAATGGAACATTCTATACATAGAAAAATATCTAAAAATAAGTTAGTTAAAAAAAGTGTATAGTTCCTTCTAACTAGCTTTGGTCCAAGTCCTATTTTTGGATTCCACTGCTGTTTTCACACGTACATGTTACTATTTGATCATGGAAATAGTTTTTAAACTTTATTTTTATTCGTTTTTCCAAAACTGTAAGTGACCATACCTCTTTAAAGATACAAATTGAATAAGCAAAGATAATTCCACAGCACTATGTCCCACAATATTGCAGGGCATACATTAGCAGCATTACAATCTGGGTTTTATGCATTGTTTGCTGTCAGAGGCAATGTCGCAGAAAAAGGTGAAGACGAAATAAGTAGTAGAATTAAATCAAATAATTGTTAAAAATAACAATGAAGCCGGGTGAGTGACCAAGTGACTTTTCTTTCTCTTTTCTTTCTCTTTCATCCTTTCCTTTCTCCTTTGGTTTTTCTTGTTGTTGGTTACCATGTCTTTTGATTTGACTGATGGCACATTACAGAAGCTTATTTGTACTAACGGATATATGCTTTCATTGGAGTTTGCTTCTGATTATGCTGAAACAGATGTACGTATTGTTTCTTCATGTGTTATCATATTGCATTTCCTTGTACTTCTATGCTCTGCAATGATTTCTTTGCTTTCTTGAAAATAAAGAATATATAAAAAAAAATAACAATGAAGCAATATTTTTTCATTGTGTAGTTATTTACTCTAATATTCATTATGCATCAGTAGTAGTACTTACTAGTGATGAGCAAGTCTGAACGGCTTTGCCGAAAATTCACAAGAAAATTCACGAGAAAATTTGCCAAAGTCTATGGAGACAAATTTTTGTTTTTGACATGCGACAAATGTTTTTTTAAGCGAGAATTTTTTTTAAGTGAGAATTTTTTTCCCCCATTGGAGCCTATGGTCATCTTTTTCACGGCAAATGTAAATATTACATTAAGAAGCATCATCGTCTAAAGTGGAGTCTTGTTTATTGATCCAATGGCCCCAAATCTGTTTGTATTTGCCTAATTTGTCCTATAACATGTAGGTGACTTTCTCAAGTGGGTGAGGGCCTGGTCCTTTCCAAGTGTAGTCTAAAGTGCATCTTGTAGCCAAGCATATTTGAGTAGCTAATTTATTGTAGCATATACATGTTTGGAGTAATTGTGAGAGAAGGTTAAATGGGTGAGTCAAAACTTGTTATAAATAGTGATGGGCGAATTTATTCGCCAGGCGCGAATTCGTGCGATTCGCCGCCAGCGAATAATTTCGCGAAACACCTGCGAAAATTCGCCGGCGTCAAAAAATTTGCGAAAGGGCCCAAATTCGCCCATCACTAGTTATAAAGCTGAGCATGTCCACCATTTGTGCCAGTTGTCTGCTACCACCCTACAGCTTCAGGAACAATGTTCCTGGATAGTCAGGGTCCCATTTGTATAACTGTGCAGGAGATACAAAATACAAAATCTTGTAGGGTTGATCATGGACAGGTTGAAGACGTTTTTGGTGAACTTTATGAATTAAAGCTCCCTAAGATACATGTATAAGTAAGTGTGGCATGTGGACCACCTTTTATGCATGTATTATATTCTTCTTGTCCTTTTAACCTACCTTCTGACCAAAGTTATAAAAGGCACGGGTGCTCGAAAACTATAATTAAAAATTACATATAACATGATCACCTCTTTAATAGATCAGTAATACCTTCCACTGAGCATGCTACAGTTGCTTGGTTAGATAGCACAAATACATTGTCACGTATTTAATGAACAGCTTATTTTAACTAATCTAAAATTATAATTAAGTCTGTTATAAGAAGTGGAATCAACTGTGTGCTGCCAGGTATGGTTTGTTTAAATATAATTTTCGTTTAATGAATAAATGAGTTGTGTCAAATGTTTTCATTAAACTCTGGATCTGTGTCTTTATGCATGACCTATGTCTGTTGCTCTTTGAGAGTAGAGTATTGGGGATTAATATCCTCTGGGAGAGTATTGTACAATTTTCTTAATTGGTTCATTATCTTATAGAAAAAAAAAGATTAAAAAAGGATTTTAAAAGCTATCAAGAACCCCAACGCTTTTCAAAAATTCATTGCACTTCTTCTCCTGAGCTTTCCCTTGGAGACCGTTAATTGATCTACTGAAGCCTTTATGGTACCACAGAATAGACAAATCATTTAAAATTTGTATATTAGAAATAGAAATAATGCAAGTTGTGTGCAAAAATTAAACTTTCTGGTCAATTCTTGGTAGGCTTTTTGATAACAACATTTAATGACAAGATTCCATTTCTTAATACATGGTGATTTACTATGCACTTTCCTAGTTGACAATCTACTGATGACTATCCAGTGCTGGTGTAAGGACACTTTGACAACCTGACACAGCACTTGCTCCCTGAAGTCAGGAATGATCAAACAGATAGGAAGGTCATGTGTAAATTGGCAAACAAGCTCCATGAACATCATTAGCAAGAATGTGACAGTTGCATAGTAGTTGATCTCTTCCCAATCTTCTTTTGCTTGCAAGCATATTCAGTTGTACACAAATTAAATGAAATCTTTCTGGATTATGTGCATTATTTTTGTGGTTTTGTTGCACTTCTCCATTTAATTAATATTATAAAAATTAGATTACAATGTGGCTGCTGTGCTTTCCTCATTAAGAATCTGAACATGACCTACCAAGTTTCTGACCAGTTTTCTTAATATCTTTTTCAGACAGATAAATAAAGATCCATGTATGACAGGTTTATATGCTACCTATCTCTACTGACACAGTGTCTTAGACTGATCATTAATTTTAAAATATTTTTATATGTTCACCTATTTTATTTTTTATTGCGTGTTTTATGAGTGTGGAATCATTTCTCTGCCAGCAAAATAAGCTATGTGCCATGACCTCAATATTCTAAGCAATTTTAACAGAAGAAAGATAAGACCAGTATTACTGTTTTTGCAATGCATTCTAGTGAACCAGCAAGGCAGTATACCTTAAAAATACAATAGGTAAAAGTCCTATCAAAATGTATTTTAGATTATTTGTTGGCATGATAATTTTGTCTGCTGTGACTATTTAGGAAACTGCATTTTCAGCAAAATGTTAAAATTTTGCCAGGGGTGTAAATACATATCCTATTGTCTTGTCTATTATATATTTACAGTCTACACCCCTGAACACATACACACACCTTGCATGTACTGTATATGCACACTGGTGTTCAAAAGTTTTAAATCATCAATATTTTTTTGGATTTTTATAGACACTGATATTTATTCACCATGACAGCATTACATTTATCAGAAATTATAGTCCATGCATTGACATTGTCTTCTATTGTTCTTGTCATTATTTTTATTTCATAGAACTTTTCTATTTGTCAAGCTTGACATTCAGAAATGTTCCAGCTTTGGCATCCTAACTGTCAATTTTTAAAGAGAAACATTCAGCCCATGCCTTTAGCTCTTCCTAGAGTTGTGACTGACTTGTAAGGCATTTTTCTTTGACCTAACTATAAATCTCTTCTAACAAGTAGGATTGAAGTCTGGTGATTGTTCCGGACAGTCTATGAAAGACAGTAATTCCAGATTCCTGTTTCTTATCCAAATAGGTCTTGCATTGTTTTAAAGTATGTCTTGTATAGGTGTTATGCTGCATGGTGACATGATCAGCAGTGAAATTGCTGCACAAATTTGTGGTGAATTTTCGTGTTTCGCCGCCTGTGAATAAATTCGTGAAATTGCAGCAGAAACTGACACTGGCGTCAATTCCGATGCTGGCATCAATTAACAGATGCCCATTGACTTTGATGTGTGACAAATGTTGCCTGCATTGGAATTGTCGTCTGCATCAATTTTGACGCCCGCAAACTGACGCCCGCATCCACATTCACGTTTCGTGAACAAATTCGCCCATCACTAATGTTCAGAGGCAATGGTATGCTGTTATAAAAAACAAGAAACTATGAAGGTAAGTGTTCAGTGGCTTTCATAGTGACTAAACTAGTGACTGGCTTAGAAATGTAGATCAGGGGTCCCCAACCTTTTTTGGCCCAGGGACCAAAGAAGAGCCAAATTTTTTTGCAAGGACTGGTGCGGGGGTCGGAGGGGTCAGTGAGGGGGGCGGCGTCCATCGATTTCGGCATGCCGGCGTCCAATTTGGTGCACCGTGTTAATTGTTTGGCGGCTCACTTCAGGACTGTCCCAGCTGTTGGGGACCCCTGATGTAGATGACACTTGGGTGCAAATCAAAACTCATGAGGTGGCAACCTTTATGGAACATATTAACTCAGTGGACAATAATATTAAGTTCACAAGGGAGTATGTCCATGAGAATAAACTTGCCATTTTGGACTGTTTGATATCCATTCAAGAAAGGGGATGCTTGTAAACAGAAGTATGCAGGAAACCCACTTATACGGATCAATATCTGTTTATCAAGTCCCACCATCCACTGGAACACAAACTAGATGTTATTAAAACTCTGCACCACAGACCAGAAAGTATGACAACTGATTTTCAGATATCAAAGACAAGGAGAGCAATCAACTCAGAGGAGCATTGGAAGCTTGTGGCTAACCAGGCTGGACTTTTGTCAAAACTAAGCCCAACCAAAACATCTAATGCAAGAACAAATTGCTGGCTTCTGATCTCTAATGGACCAACTTGACAATAAATTTGTGTGCTTGCTACTCCTAATCACTTTAACCAATTTAAACAAATCGAGTATAACACTCTTCGATAACGATTAAAGTAGCAAGCAACCAAACGGTAATCCTCACCACATGGGACAGGATGGCCTGGGTGTCCAAACCCCAGGCCCTTCACTTGCAACGAAAGCGATTCTACTTCAAATATACAGTTTAGCTTGGCACTCACCACGTCTGTCTGATGGCCCGGGTGCCGTGCCCCGAACCCGTAGCTTAGGCGAAACCAATCCTCAGAAATGAATATGCACGCACTCCTGCAGCCGTGACAATTGAGGTAAAAAGTGTAGCTTTATTTCTTCATGTTAAAAGCCTATGATTACGTATCTTTTGATACGAAACGCGTTAGGACGCTGCTTTTAACATGAAGAAATAAAGCTACACTTTTTACCTCAATTGTCACGGATGCAGGAGTGCGTGCATATTCATTTCCAACCAAAACATCTAAAATAAATAAATGCTCTGAGACACCGAGTAGACGTAATATAGTCATCCATATGTAGTTAGATTGTCAGAGGACTTAAGAAAACACCACATTCCTGTGTTTTTCAATGAGACAAAAACAGGTACACTCAAAAGATCCAACATTAAAAGAAAAACAAAGCAATGTGGCATATGCAGTCCAGTGTAGTAACCTGTACATTGGGGAGATGAAGAAACTGCTCACCAAGCAAATGGTTCACCGTAGGAGGGAAAACTCAGCCGCCTTTCTACTTCTGAAAGACAATAGACACTTCTTTGAAGATAGCAATGTTCACGTTTTGGACAAAGGTGTAAAAGAGGCCTTTCATGTTAAGGTAGAGAAACTATCCCTAAACAGAGGAGGAGGCATTGACACCACCTGCCTGCTACTAACAATGCTGTTCTAACATCTTTACCTCTGCAGTTTCATATCTCACACCTCCATTCAATGCTACACCTGTCTGGGTTACATGAAACCTTGGTAATTCTATCACAGTAACTTCACAACCTCTGTGAGTTTAAAGTTAGTCTCAATTTACTAAAAAAAGATTTTTTAGTAAAAAAAGTATAGTAGATTTGTACTTACATCTTCCAATAAGTTTCAATATACTTCACTAAGATTTTGGCATATGCTCATTTATAAATCAGGCTCCTATAGGCTTTATATACACAATGAATGCCAAATTAGTGGCTCGGTATTCAATTCTTATTTATGTGTTTCTATAGACATCATTACTAGTGATGGGCGAATTTGCAGCGTTTTGGTTCGCCGAAAAATTAGCGAATTTCCCGTGAAATTCGCGAAACAGCGAAAAATACGCAAAACGGCGCCGGCATCTCATTTTTGATGCCGGCGTCCATTTTTTTTACGCTGGCGTTTTTGACGCCGCCGGACAATTTTTTTGGACAGGGCTACTTTTTTTTTGACGCCGGTGAATTTTTACCAGCGAGTTTTTGCAGCTGTTTCGCGAATTTATTGACCGGTGGCGAATCGCGCGAATTTGCTGTGAATCTGCGCCTGGCGAATAAATTTGCCCATCACTAATCATTACATAGTTATAGTTATGCAGTTAAATTGCTTGTAAAATGTGACTGCCCACCCTTTGCTCTCTGTTTGTAAATGCACTTCCTCTTCAAGCATCATTGAGTAAGTCAGCTATCATGGTCACATAGAAAGTTATGAGATTGTTACTGACACTGAGCACATGAAAGTCATGAAGAAAAAGTGGTTGGGATCTGACACAGAACACAAAACATGACCATGATCTGTCAAATCCATTACAATTTCTGATGATTTTCTTGTGCCTCCGAGCTGGGAAGTTAAAAAATTGAGGTCAGAGCTTTCATAATGACTTGCAAACCAGTTATGCTTTTAAGCTTTTGACTCTGATTATGGTACCTGTCATACACTATTCATTCATCATCAGCAGCAATTATTTTTGTTAGTTAGTGCTATATAGAAAACCAGGCTGCTGTCATAAAGTCAATAACAAACATAGACTTCTTCAGTACAGTTCTGAACTGTAACTGAAAATTCTGTGCCTGGCAAAGGCTTGGCATCTGGTTATGTATGATCAGTAGGATGTGTGAAGCTGACAAAATATATTTTGCTGTAGATATATATATATATCTTGTTTATCCATGGCTTGGTGCATATATTTGAAGTTCCGTCTAGCTATACATAGTGCATACTTGTTATAAATTTAAATTATGCAAGGTTTAGTTTAAGGCTAAATGTGAACCCTTGCGGTTTATGGAGGAGTATTTAATAAAGACTGAAAGCTGTGATGTAACTAGAGGGGCACACTCCATGAATGCAGGGGGGAGTTGGCAGGAGACTTGGTAAGATGTTGTAGGTTGTATCCCTGCACTAGATGGAGGGGGGATTGGAAAAAGAAATTAGCTGGAACCTTCACATATCTAACTTATGGGATCTTCAAACATTCCATAACCAACCTTTGAAGCAGAAAGACTTTCCTAAACATGGGACACTTCTACTACCCTACTCTATTTCTACTGCAGTAAATTGATTCATAAATAGATCCAGTAGTTGTCTGGAGCTATGGAGAAGCTTCCCCTTAATAAACAATACTTGCTCAATATCACTGAAGTTGAATGGTTGCTGTGCAAAAGGGGAAATATGTAAAGAACGTTAGCACTCCCAAGTAGTTTCATAAAGGCACAGCGGGTCTGTAATTATCAGCCTCAAGAGTTGCAACTTGAGAACAAGAATAGTAAAGTTAAATTAAGTCAGCTGCATGATTTCAGCATGGGTACGGCAGCTTTACTTGGACAGAAAGTTAAATTTAAACATGAGTAGTGATGGAATTTATTCGCCAGGTGTGAATTTGCGGCGTTAAAAAACGGACGCCGGCATTAAAAACAGGCGTCGGTGTAAAAAAAATGGGCGTCGGTGGCAAAAAAACAGACGCCGGCGTCAAAAACGAGACGCCAGCACCGTTTCGTGAATTTCTCGCCGTTTCACGAATTTCACGGGAAATTTGCACATTTTTCGGCGAAACGGCGCAAATTCGCCCATCACTAATGAGTTTTATGAGTCATATCTCCTATGCATCAAGGGTCATCCTCAAATGTATTTGAAATAGCAGGTGCTTCAAAATGGATGCAGTGCTGTACACATTTCTTTAAGGTACTTGTATCCAATCATGCTGGATTAGATGGAGTGGAGACATTTGGTTGCCTGGTTACACTTGCCCATCCGACAAGGTAGCCCAGGAAGGTGGCCGGCATATCAGGTAGCCCAGGAAGGTGGATTGTGGTTGATTATTCACAAGCATTCCTTGAAAAAAGGGGTTTTCCTTCATGTTTTAAGTTGGTATAAAATAAATAGAGCCTGTAAAAATAATGTACTCCTAGCACAATGTTGCTTGCAGTTTCATGGCATTCAGCTTGCATATCACTTGGGGTTAATGCAATTTCACTATATCTGTGCATTTACTGTATATAGGATTCAGCAGCCCCCTAGATTATATCATACAGGGCCTGTCTATTGTAGCTATCCTTTGTGTGCCGCATGGCAAAATGATTGCTTGACCTTACCTTCTGAGCCAAGCATGTACAACTGGAGGGAGGTCTCTACAGAGTGGATGAGCAGCAACGGGAGCAGCATGGCAAAGTGGTTTGTTGGTCATACTCTCTGAACCAGGCATGTACGGCTGGAGGGAGGTTTCCACAGTGTTAATTGGCTGCTACGGAAATAGCATGGCAAAGTGTTTGGTTGGCCTTACCCTCTGAGCTGGGCCCTCTGAGCTGGGCATGTACAGCTGGAACGGGTCTCTACAGAGTGGATGGGCTGCTAAGGAAGCACCATGACAAAGTGGTTGGTTGACCATACCCTCTTAGTCAGGCATGTACAGCTGAAGGGGGTCTCTACCAAGCGGATGGGTGAATTTGCAAAACAGTGAAAAATTCACTGGCATCAATTTGACGGGCGCCTATTTTGTCCATTGCATTAAAGTCAATGGGCGTGCATTAAATTGTCACCGGCATCAAAAGTCGCCGCAGATTCATGCCTGGTGAATAATTTGGCCCATCACTATTTCGTATCATCGAGACCCTGCAGACTCAGGGCTGCCAGCAGGGCTGCTTAACTTCTCTCATGGTGGAAGATACAGCTGCTGTTGGCAGCAGAGTTTGGGGTCATCCTCTCTGTAGGTAGAGGAGCCTAATACTCAGTGGTGAATATAGTGCTATAGGCTAATCTTAAGTCTTCAGTGAGTAACGCTAGAGCAGTGTAGCGATCGCTTATGGAATTCTGGCTTTAAAATTTTGCTTTGGCTTACAAGGTCCTATTTATTTGATAAAATGTGAATAAGTGCTGTGGCCATTTAACCCCATTTCTGACTCTGGGGGGCACATTTACTAAACTCGAGTGAAGGATTAGAATAAAAAATACTTCGAAGTTTTTTTTGGCTACTTCGACCATCGAATTGGCTACTTCGACCTTTGACTACAACTTCGACCTTGAATTAAACGATTCAAACTAAAAATCATTCGACTATTCGACCATTCGATAGTCGAAGTACTGTCTCTTTAAAAAAAACTTCGACTACCTACTTTGCCACCTAAAACCTACCGAGCACCAATGTTAGCCTATGGGGAAGGTCCCCATAAGCTTTCCTTGCTTTTTTTGATCGAAAGAAAATTGTTCGATCAATGGATTAAAACCCTTCTAATCGTTTGATTAGAAGGATTTAATCATTCGATCAAACGATTTTTCCTTCGATCGTTCGTTCGAACGAAATGCGGTAAATCCTTCTACTTCGATATTCGAAGTCGAACGATTTTACTTCGAGGTTTGAATATCGAGGGTTAATTAACCCTCGATATTCGACCAATCGTAAATGTGCCCCTTGTATGTAACAAATGGGTTCAGTGGAATGGCTGAGGGCGAAAGGTCAATTGAGGAGTCCCCTTATCATGTATTGGTTATTTCATACTACATTTTATTATGATTGTGAGTACATATGTATATTGCCTGAGCCAAATACGTTTACTTTTTGCATTTATTCGGCCTTTCAGTTTTAGAAGTGCTTATTTCCATGCGCCATTATTCAGACTATTTGAACAAATTACTTAATCAGTATAACAGCATCACCATGTGGGTTGAGTGATTATCTTTACAATCCACTTAACGCTTTTTGAAAATTGATTTACTGTTATTTGCAGAACCTTCGGAGAATGCGATTGATCCATTCTTTATATGATTATTTTTTTTAAAGCCTAAATTCCTACATTTTCTTGCAGAAAAATGTTTGTTAAAACATAAAATATCAAGTCCCACCAGTTTTATCCTTCAGTTATAGTTCACTTGATTTTTTAAGGTGGGAAATACCCCTGAACAAGAATATCTATCTTATATATATTTTATTTAGGGTTTGACTTTAATGTGTTTCAAACCTTCAGTTACAATAAAGGGTTAGATTTATTCAAATTCATAATGGGGATTCCTGGGGGATTCCCAGCAGTTCCAATTTTAGCATCAGTATTTACACTTTTCTGACTGTCAGGAAAGTGTTTCTGACAGTCAGGAAAGTGTTTTAACAAACTTGCACATCTGTCAATGCCTTTTTTGGCTTTTTTAAATGTGCCAATTTGTCAGAAGAACTGATTTGACGTCTTTGTTCATTCACCGAAAAAAAAGACAAGCATATTCAATGTAAATCTATTGGGGATTAGCAGATTATCATAAAATTAGTAAAACAATGTTGTTGTTTTTTCAAATTGAAGACTGAGCATATTCCTAGCACAAGCAACCTAAGAAACCTTGGAACTGCAGGAAAGATGGTATCCGGTGCTAGTTAATTTTTGATGGATGATGTAAACTGGCCTGAGATGATAATTTAGCATTTTTCTTGAAGAAATGCCTTAGGGAGTACTATCAACAACTACTACCAATAATACTAATGCCTGTATTAACCTACAAAAGCAATCTGTATATAAGTAACAATATATTAAAGGGACATCATCAGAAAAATACCTGTACAGCGTAAAACATGGTTAATCTGGTTAACTATCAGAACTCTGTATAATTCTGGATAAGGGAATAGAAACAGTGAAGTAATTGGCACTGGGGGCTTGTTTGCTTACTTTGGAGATAAATATCTCTGGTGATGTTGATCTTAGCAACCAATCAAATATTTGCTTTTGTTTTCTAACTTGCAGGTGACTGTGTAAATCTAATTACTTATTGGTTGCTATGGGCAACATCACTGGAGATACTTGTCTCTTGTGTTAATAAACACATAGGTCTCTTCCAAGAAGTGTAACACATGCATAGGTAGCACCACCTTCCCCCAAGTACCTCTATTTGGACAGTGGCAACAGCTCCAACATACAGTAGCAGGTGCAAACAATTCTGCTGGCAACCCCCTGATGGTGACCTACTCACTGTTATCTCAGGGGCTGACTCGATAAAGATTGTGGGTGGTTCTGTGGGACTGGCACTCAACATTTGTGTTGGCCACCTCTTGGGATACACCAGTGTAGTTATAGATCTACAAGTCAAAAGGTGCCAAATCCAGACCCTCCGCCCTCACTACTGTTGACATTGCTAAATACTTTACCATGGGCAGAAGAACCAGACAGCAAGCAGAGACTGGGTAGTCAAGGGAGACAGATGAAGGGCTGCCAGAATAAGGATTACACTTTGCTGCCCAACACTTTGCCAACACCTGCAGACCTGTTACCCACACCCATGAAATGTTGTATGATGAAGTACTTTACAAATTAAACATGAACCCAAATAATTTTTAATCAAAACATTCAAACCTGTTATAGATGTATTTACATATCGGAGCTTTCAATCATATACTGCCGGCCCCATCTTTGTGCCTGAGGCATAGAAGTGGGGCAGTCAATTACTTTCCCTTTCCATTCGGCACTTTAGGTTCCCCGATTCTGGTACATACACAAGATTTTGTGGTGATAAACAACTTGCCATAAAATGGTGCCTGTCTGCTTGCTATGATTGTGAATTCTAAGACGGAAGGAAACGAAATGTAAATAATACATATAGTATAAGTACAGTTTATTTTGCCCAACTAATATGATAGAAAAGGATTTGCAATTATTTCTTAGGGTGATAGGTCCCCTTTAAACAAGAATTGCAATTCCCATTGCACTCGCTCAGTAAAGTGTACAATCCACAGCATTGCCACTCCTTCCAGTAATTTCCTATAGATGGTAACATGAATGCAATATTTCTTGGACCAAAAAATGTAACATCGTGATTGTGTAGCATTTACCATTTTTGTAAAATATAAGACTCATTTAGCTGAAATCTTGATGAGTTCTAACAACAACAAAAATTCTCGCATAGTGAACTTATACAGGGAGTTTTAAGTAAATGTTATTTGTTCACAAAATGTACTTTATCAACATAATTACCTTGGATCATAGCCATATACAACAAAGAGGCTTAGGTACAGCTGAGCACATGATGTGCCGCTTTTGTACTGATGAGATTTAACTGTATCGTGTATAAGTGTATAAAACACTTCCTTACTGTTAAAACACCTTTAACTCGTGCGTCAATACAATGCATAGAATAAAATTAGACCAAAATAGAGTGTATAAAATAATTTAAAAAAGAGTTGATCATCTATCTCTGTCTTTCTTAGAAATGCAATGACCCTTCTTTGCAAATGTAATGACTGTGGTAGTTCTGCTTTGATTGGTTTAAAAGCACTACTCTTACTCCTAGTACGATTATGAACATGAATAACAGTCTCGCTTTCCAATATTGTGTTTTAAGATCCTTTACAACTACATAAATATAGGTTTTAGTATAGCTGTCAGAGTTGGGGGAATAAAATCACTATGCATATGAAGACTGCAGGAATTAATAACTGAATTTTTCTCAGTGGAATTCTACAGATAAATTGTATCTAGCCATTCTCACGTCTACCAGTCTTTTATATGAAAACAGTTAATTGCTGTGTGGGTAGCATTAGTGGTAAAATGTTTATTGCTACAAGACTATCATTATTTTACAGCCCTAAATGCTGTTATATGGTCTTGCAGCTGTTACTTACAGCAGCACTGCACAAAATCTACGTTATCAGTGTTTATACCTTTTGTAGCAAAAATCTTTACAAAAACATCCAAAATTGCACCCACCAGGAAACAACTGAAATAGTATATTTTAAACACACAGTGTAACAGAGTAGTGTGACAGAATCGAGTGGACTCTAGTCCTGGGTAAATCTGACCCATTTTGTTTCACTGAAACTTCACTGAAATGCATTAAATAGTGATGGGCGAATTTTGCTTAGCCGAAAAATTAGCAAAACGTTGCTGGAGTCTAGTTTTTGTCGAAAAAAAAATTTTCGCCGGCGAATTTTCGCTGCAATTCGCTCCCGGCGAATAAATTCGCCCATCACTAGCATTAAAGACTATGGGCACCAAAATGTTTTTGACACACAAAATGCAATAGTGGACAACACTTTGGAGCTATTCATTTTTGGGCTATTGCATTTCCCCCGGGATAAGCTAAAATGTATTATTCATAAAATTATACATTTATATTATATTATTAATGTATAATTTATAATCGCATATAATATAATTTTCTATATATAAATACATTATATATTAAGACAAACATGTAATCAAAAAGATAAAATGCTTCCAGGTGCAGTAATCGAATAGAATAATAAACTAAAGGAGTGAAACCACACTCACAGATCTTATGTCTAAAAAATGTCTTCTAGAAAAAGAATGTTTATTCAAAAATGGACTTATGTTTCTGCCAGCAATCTAGCCTTTCTCTCACTTTGAGAAAGGCTAGATTGCTAACCGAAACATTAGTCCATTTTTGAATAAAGATTCTTATTTTTCTTTAAGACCCGTGTGTGCGGTTTCACCCCATTAGTATACTGTATATAAATTTAGTATATGACCATACTCCACCAATTCTGTTGTACTGCTTTAGCTGTTGGAATTGTCCTGAAATAAATAAATATAAAAATATACAAAACAAAAAAAAATGGATGATACTGGGTATAAAAATTTAATTCTTGATTGAATTTAATGGTTCTGTCCAGATCCACCCCAGATATATTTCCAGCTCTTTATGTTGCCCTCATGTAGGACAATTCATATAGACTGTATATACAGTTTGTCTTTCGGAACTGGCCTTAAATAATAAAAAAAAATACAGAACAAGAAATTTGGATGAGTCTGGGTTGAAAAAAGTGCATTTAGTTTATTGAAGTTTTTCTTTTTTCATGTATGGTTTACCTGTTGGAAATGGCCTGATATAAATAACAATACTGATAATAGAACAAAATTGGGTGAATCTTACAGAAAAAAATCTTACAAATGAACATAAAAAAAATTATAGAATTATCGCACCATTTTCTCTATGTTATCTGATTTTTTACTTGGACAAATACAAGGATTACAATGACAGTTTGAGATATGGGGTGTACATTAGCACATTGCTGTTCAAAGTTAGTGCAGCCCTGATCCTAAAATATTCTATAAAGCCAACATAACTATTTGATTATATACTACTCAACAGGGATCATTTTATTGATTTTAACTCTCCCCCAACCTAAAATATTCATCTCCTTTTGCATCAGCAGCAAAAGAGAAAAAAAAAATACAGTTTTCCTTTTGTGTGTCACTACTGAGCTAAGCTGGAAGAATTTAACCAATGTGATGTTTTCCCCCCTCTCGCTTCTCTTGATTTTGTAAATTTGCCAGTTTTGACATTGCAGCTTAGTGGCTTTGTAGACAAGGATTTAGAGCAAGTTATGCATTTGCTGCTCAAATGAAGAAGAGAGACTCCACAAATACATCACTTATTTATTTGATGTAAACAAAAACAGAGCATATTTATGTGATTATGTTTCAAATATTTATCACCCGCTCGTATTTCTTACTTTCATGTGGTTTAAGAAGGAAAACTAAAAATATAATACAAATACACATCTTGTATGAGGATTATACACAGATGGAGTTCAATAACTGGGAAAGAGCGTCTTTGTAGTGGCATTTTTACACACATGATTTCTATTCAGCATATGCAGATAATTATATTGAAACTTCTTGATATGAGTGCAGTGGAATATTATTTAATCCCACAGTTTATTGCACTGGCTGTGGACTCTCCAGGACTTGATTGGTAAAACTAATACTGTACCCCTAACAAAGCTTGCCACCGATCCAGCTTCTGTATGTTGCTCTGTAGTGTGTTTGGAGGGCAGGTTGCCTTTTTTTTTGATGCACAGGCTATGAGCTTTATCAGACAGGACAGGGATACCTAACCTTTTTGACTCAGGAGCCACATTCAAATGTAAAAAGAACACAAGCATTAAACAATCTCTGGGGATGCCAAATAAGGACTGTGAGTGGCTGTTTGGTGGCCCTAAGTGGTCTGGAAGGCTACAGGAGACTCTGTTTGGCAGCTGGTGTTATGCAACCAAAACTTTTTCTAAGGCATTATTTATGTTACCGCCTTGCGCAATATGTTGGCGCTCTAAAAATACATGTTAATTATAATCTCAATCTGCGTGGAGAAGTGCCAGATCTATGGTGACCTAAATAACTTTCTTTAAAATAGTAGCATAGCCTCAAAATGGGTTTGAAGGATTGAAGGTTAGTTTTGCTTGGTCTGTCACCTTTGATCACTTTATAATATATTTTGCTGAATATGAGAAGACATGACTACATATCTTCTTAACCTGGGGATCATGGCTTAAAAAATGGAACCCCATGATATAAGGATGAGTCTTCATGATTTCTTTAAAAATGTTGTTGTACAATAGAAAATTGCTATGAAATAAGGTATATAAACCAATTTTATGGATAACAAAGTTGGATCTACAGTATGACTAAATGTGGTTCCTGTTTGGAAAACCATGTTAAAAATGCATAACTTGGTCTACTAGATAAATAATACCAAACTGTAGGCACTGAATGCATGAAAAGCGAAATTGCATAAAATGCATATGAAACCTTAACTACAGTACAGGAAACAAGTACACATAGGCAGTGGGACTCCTGTTTTTTTTATTACTGACCAATTGGAGCAAGTGTATGCATTGTTCATATAGAGAAAAAAAATTGACAAAACATTGCCAATATACTGTCATTTTAATAACATTCTTCAAAGCACAAGTTGGAGATATATAATATATTTAAATCAACCCTATGAAGTGAATGTGAATAGTGTCACTCTCCTAACAAATTCTATTACCTTTCCATATTATTAATATTCATGCAGACAACGAAACATCCTTTAATATATTTAGCACACATACCTTTTATATTCCTAACAATGACCGTGGAAACATGTATAGTTATTTTCCATCCATAAGATCAATTCAATGTGAATATTTCCTTTCATAGTCATTCATAGCCCCATCTAATGAAGTGTTACTTGCTGGAAAATCATGTTGTCACAAACGAAATAGCAGCCGTACTAAGTCTGTTTAAGTCTGACCACAGTAGGTGGTGTAAAGACAAAGTGCTTCTTTCAGATGGATTTAGCAAGGAGCCAGTTAACCCAACGGCCCATGCTGTAAACTGATGGCTGAAACAGAGATTTTAATTGCCTGAGAGCACCTTGCCATGTTCAGGAGTTGCACGATTTGCAAGAAAAAAAAGGTAAACAAAAATGAAATACAGCACGTTTATTAGAATCATAATAGTTTTGTTATTTTTTATTTTGGAATCTGACTTCCCAAACCACAACCATGCAACTCTTTACAGGAAAGTCCGATCAGTTTTTAGAGGCATATTAACCGAAGAGCTAATTCGGAGCTTGCATCATGTAAAATATTCCATCTTTTGATGCCTATTTGCTTTAATAAGAACATCCTGTGCATATTGATGTATTTTTAGACATGGAGTTAATGTGAGATGAATAAAAATAGGTGAAAAGAGGTGAACGTTAATATAAATCGTGTTATACGAAGGGAATAAAATAAATTTACCAAGTTAATTCTGGAAGGTATTTATTTACTGTAGCCTACATTATAGTCCTATCATATATTTTTACCATATTTAGATGTTTTCCAATTTAAATTTTAAGGGCAAATAAAGCCTGAAGTATATAATTTGCATAGAGTGATGTGCCACGAGCCGCAATCTCTTGCTAATGTGTAATGTCTGCTTGTGGGCCCTGCCTGTTAACTTACATTTACGTGATAGCACCACCGTTGATCGGCCTATTTTTGTAAATTTATTGACAAAATAGGCCATTCATGTACTAACTTATAGGGATGTCGCGGACTGTTCTGCGGCGAACTTGTTCGCGCGAACATCGGCTGTTCGCGTCCGCCGCAAGTTCGCGAACGTCGCGCGACGTTCGCCAATAGGCGTTCGCGTCAAAATCGTTCGACCATTCGACCATTCGGTCGCTAAAATCGAACGATTTTCGTTCGATTCGAACGAAAATCGTTCGATCGAACGATTAAAATCCTTCGATCGTTCGAATCGAACGATTTTCGGATGTTCGAAGTTCGCGAACTGTTCGCGAACTGTTCGCATTTTTTGCCGGTGTTCGCGAACGGCGTTCGCGAACACATTATCGGCGGTTCGCTACATCCCTACTAACTTATTTCCTTGGGGTTATCACTAGTGATGAGTGAAGCTGGCCACTTCAATTTACTAAAACAATTTACTAAACATTTTATAAAACCATGGCAAAATGCATAAAACGTTTCACAAAATGTATTGGTTCAATTTTGCCTTTTTTTCTAACTCTAAATGCATGAGGCATTTTTCTGCAGTTTTTTTTCTGGCAAAAATGCATGGTAAAATTCTAATCACGCTTTTAGGGGCAGATTTACTATGGTTCAAGTGAATTTTCGAAGCACAAAAAGTTTGAATTTCGAAGTAATTTTTCAACCATCGAATAGGATACTACGACTTTGAATTTACTTTGAGTTCGGTTCGAAGTAAAAATCGTTCGAATATTCGACCATTCGACCATTTGATAATCAAAGTACTGTCTCTTTAAAAAAAACTTTGACTTCAATAATTCGCCAAATGAAACCTGCCGAATTGCTATGTTAGCCTATGGGGACCTTCTACAAACCTTTCTAATTCTTTACACATCGAATAAAATCCTTTGATCGTACGCTAAAATCATTTCTAATCGTTCCATTCAAACAATTTTATCGTTCGATCAAAAGATTTTTAATTGATCGTAGGATTGCCAAATTCGGTGAAAAAACTTTGAATTCAAAGTTTTTCAATTTGATGGCCGAATTCCAAAGTTTTTTGTACTTCAAAATTCGACCCTGATAAATCTGCCCCCAAGTGTTTCTTCTGCACAAAAAAGCAGCATTTTTTTATGGCGAAACAAAATACAACTTTTCTCACTGGTAAAGCGAATTTTCATAGAGAATAAAGTTAATTCTAAACAGAAAAAAAAACTGTAAACCACCAGGCCCTTAGATTTGTGTCCTAGTTTTGTAATTTTCGGCTATCACCCCCCAACTGGCACTTTTTCTCTAAATTCAGTTTTACACAGTGTGTTTAGCAGGCAGCCATCCATGTTGCGTCACATTGGTGTATAATGTTTAGTAAAAACCAATACCAGAGAGGATTGCAATGCATGTGCTTGTGCTTTTATTTTTCATAGACTATTTTTATAAGGAAAAAATCTGCTGGGATATAATATGGCCTCCATTAAATAATTCTAAATAATTCTGACAGAAAGCAATTTATTTATCTCTACAAAGACAGATACAAAACTAGTTCAAAAGTTTATAAAGTATAAATTGAGCAATTACCATAAATATTCCACCTTCAGGTTTATACATTTTACCTTATACTGCTTTAAATAGTTTCTGTATTCAGATCCATTCAAAACAAAAAGAAATATGTGAATAAAAATCACCTCAGATGACACTTTGAAAAGTGGTGCTCATCAATAATTTTTAAACCAAACAGTGGGTACAGTGAGGCTGTGACCTCACAATTCATAGAAAGAAATACAAGAGGTCCTCTGCACTTAACTCACTACCAATATATTTAAGACATTGAGACTAGTAATGTGCGGGTTTCGCTTTGCCGAAAAATTGGCTAATTTAACGCGAAATTTGCGAAATGCATTGAAGTCAATGGGCGTCAACATAATTTTGATGCACATCAATTTTGACAGGAGCGTCAATGGGCGTCCAAATAATTTTTTTTAGGCAGTTGATTTTTCATTTTGGGAGTTATTTATTAAAGTCTGATTTTTTTCAAGTCTGACTTTTAAAGGGGAAAACACCTTTTTCATAGAAAATTGTTTTTTTTCTTTAAGATTTATTAAACCCTGATGGTGTTGAAAAACAGAATAAAAAGTACTCCAACTCAGCCTTGCCAAGTTCATGTAGAAGTCAATGGCAGATCTCTTGTTGACATTTTGAAGATATCCTGATCTGTGCTGGGTTTCATTCAGTGATATGAAGAATTCATGGTTTTGGGAGTGAAATCCGAAAAAGTCGCATTTTTCAGCAACAAACTATGTCATTCATCCCTGGTTTGGCCAGTTCTACTCTGAACTTTCTGATTCATTAAGAATTCTACTGCTTCATTATACATTTAAAACAGGGACTATGTTTTACCTGAAACTATATATCGTTTGCCATCTATCATTTGTATTTTGTATACCTACTGTAAAAAGTACTGTGGTCAAACTTTACATAAAAACATAAAAAATTAGAAAATACAAATTATTCATTATAGATATATAATAATTTTTACAGTACGGAAGAATGAAATAGTTAAGGTTTTGTTGATGTCACAGGGAAAGATTAAATGGTTGCACATGGGCAATATTAATTTCTAAAATTATAATATATTGTGGCTTATGAGACAAAGAGAGCCATTATTATTTGTATTCTGTCTATAGCCAGCAACCATATAAAACCAGCTACTCTTAGCCAACTGGCTTATATGTAACACATACAGCTGGTGAGTTGCGTTTGAACATGCACAAAGACACTACTGTTTAAAATAAGAGGTACATGTAATGCAGTAATTTAAAAAAGGAGAAAAGCATGAATTCATATATTTTACACAATCTCAATCACTTTTTGATGACGTGTTGCTTTATGCCCTTCATGTAAGGTTGCAAAACAGATGGTAGACACTGAATGCCATCATCAATATGAATTCTCATTTAAAAAACACAGACAATTAGCACACTCTCCGATAATGCTTTTAATAATATACAGTATTGGCAGTGAATCTATTACTGCAGATAGGGCAAGGAAAATGAGATTATTTATATTCTTTAAAAATGCATTCTGTAGTTTATTGTGATAGACACATTTCCTGTCATAAATATTCAAATATTTAAATTTAATAGAAGTTGGAAAACCCTTTCAATTTGTTTATCTTCGATAGTTTTGCAAAGCAAAATTAAGGATATTGTCGAAAGAGGTATTTTTTTTTAAAACAACACACACTTTAAGGGGCAGATTTATCAAGGGTTGAAATTTCGAATTGAAAAAACTTCGAAATTCGAATTAAAAAAGACCAACTGAAATTTATTTTAAAAATTTAGGTTTTTATTGAGGGTGAATAGTCTGTATTCATTCGAATTCATATTTCTAATCATACAAATCAAAGTAATATTGCATTCAATCAAAATCGAATCAATTTTCCCATAAAGAACTTTGATTTTTCAAAGTCCACCAATTGACTCCAAAAAGGTTCTAGGAGGTCCCCCATAGGCTAAAACAGCAATTTGGCAGGTTTTAGATGGCGAATGGTCAAAGTCAAATTTTTAAAGAGACAGCACATGATAAATTTCGATATTCGAATTTTATAATTTTTTTCAAATTCAAATTGAATTCTAATATTCACTAGTTGAAGTACACAAAAAATAGCTTGAAAATCAAATTATTTTCATTCGATTTTTCACTTCGACTTTTGATAAATCAGCCCCTAAATCTTGTAGACAATACCATACATTTATTATAATTCAGGTCACAAGTGGTCAACCTTTACTTTTATTAACATAACACATTTTTTAAGCTTTAATATAACATGTTTGGATATGTACATTAACATTATATTGATCATAGCATTAGCATTGTAAGCTTTATAGGTCAATTTATCAACAATCTGATTTTTAAGTTTTTTCTAAATTGAAAAAAACAAAAAGCTTGATGTGTGTTTATTTATTAAAAAAATGAATTTTAAAAGCTCAATCACGCAAAATTTTAAAAAAAAAATGTGGTGAAATCGCATTCTACCCATCATTTTCGGTCATATTTCAAATAAATCTCAAGAAATTGCTCCTACTTATCCCTAACGATGAAAAAAAATTATAGCAGTGTGAAACATTCGTAAGACTTTTTGCAAATTGTGCAAGAATTTGCAGAATTTTTCACACACAAATGAAAATTATGTTATCCTCTTCATGTACAACTAAGCAAATTAATAAACTGGGGGAAATAAATAAATTTGTTAAAGAGCATTCCATTTGGCTTCTGTAGAAACCTACTATATTTTACTTGCCACATTTTTTCTGGTAACTTTTCTCAGTTATGTTCTTTAATAAATCTCAACTGCTCAAGGTATCAGAAAATAAATTAAATAAATGTCAACCCATTTTTGGATTAATCGGCCTCTTTATAGAAAGCTGTATGTGATAGTTAAGTATTTCCCTGGTCAAACAAATTGATTTATGAAAGATTTATGGAATGCCAACTAACAAACAGCATGATCAAGTTTTTTGCCACTAGAAAAGAAACTGTATGATATAGAGAGAATACTAACATTTGGAGGCTGACTCATCAATTTCAATCAAGGCTGGAAATCTTGAATGTCTGAATAAACTGGGGAAAAAAGATAAAGCTGCTTGAAACAATTCATAGTGACTTCTAAAGTAACTAACTTGCCACCATATAATTTCAAGTGTTTTCTGCTGCCTTTTTTCTTGATTATTTGAGGTTCTGAAGAATATTCTCACGTATATCCTCCTTAGTGATGGGCGAATTTATTTTCCAGATGCAAATTCGCAGCGAATTTGCGCGATTCTCCGCCAGCGAATAAATTTGCGAAACACCCACGAAAATTCCCTGGCAAAAATTTGCAGGTGTCAAAAAAAAAATGGATGCTGGTGTCTGTTTTTTTGGACGCCGGAGCATTTTCACTGGTGAATGTGCGCTGGAGTAAAAAACGGACGCCAGCATCAAAAACGAGATGCCAACGCTGTTTCACTATTTTTTTGCCGTTTCGCGCAAATTTGCCCATCACTAATCCTCATTTTTTCACTGCTTATTTTTTTTTAAATCATGCAAAACCTCAAATGTGACTTTTGATAAATCTGTCACATAAAAGGAAAATAATGAAGCATATATGTGAAATGTAAAACCCTCTGCAGTTTAAAAACATTTAGAGGCACATATATAAAGTGTAAAAATTTTTTTAACTCAGATGAATTTGATTTTACTCAAAATTTTTATATTCAACTATTTATTGATAAAATTGTATATGTAAAATTTAGTTGAATTTTACTGACTTGAAAACTCAAATCGAATTTGACCAAACAATTCGAGTTTTTCTCTCTGAAAAAAACTAGAATGTCAGGAAGGCTACAAACAACTCCAAATGGATCACTACACTTCTTCCATTGACTTATACAGTAATTCGGTAGGTTTTAGGGGTGAATAGTCGAATTCAAATTCTTAAAGGGCCTGAGGAGTAGAATAAATCTTGAAAATCGAATTCTAATTTTTTAAAAAAATCAAATAGATTTTTGATAATTCCTTAGTCGAATTTGACAGTTTTGAAAATTCTAATTCTATTTTTCAATTCTACCCTAAATAAATCTGCCCCTTACAGTATAGATATCATATACAGTATAGATATCACAATTACTGTGTAAAAGTACTAACTACAGCTACCTGTCCTAACCAACCAAGTTATTTTTCCTATACAGTAACTTCTGAATAGGGATGGGCGAATTTTTTCGCCTCGTTTCGCCGGAAAAATGACGCCTATAGACTTGTATGGAGACGTGCAACAAATTTTTTTTGATGCCCATAGACTTTAATGGGCGTCTGCGACATTTCGCCGGCGGCGAATTTTTGGCGAAATGAAACCGCTCAAATTTGCCCATCCCTGCTTCTGAATGTTATTCACTGTAAAATTTGGAATCAGTAGTTTCTGTGCTTTAATTTCTATCCTGTAATTCCACACAACACTTTAAGCAACACATAAATAATTATATATAAGGTCTTCAAATTGAATTTGTGAGATTTGTGAGGTTTTTTTCTACACTGAATAAACTCACAATTTAAAAAACTTGAATGTTTGAATATTTATGAAAAAATCGGAATGCAAAAAACTTGATTGAATACAATTGTGAAAAAAACTTTAATACCTTTAAAAGCCTATAAACAAGTTTAAAGGCTTAAAAAACTTGAATTTGTGAGTTTACAATCTCATATACAAACATTTTCATGCATTCAGATAAATATGGTTATCAAATTTTCCTTTTTCTTGTAAAGCCAATATAGTCAATATTGTTTTTCATCTTTTTAATGTAAGCCTTAAGTGGTCCAAAAGAAAGTCCTGGATATTGAGGATCCTACATGTAGAACTTAATGACTTTTACAACAAGGCTTTAGAAGAAAATTGACACCTCTGCCAAGTTTAGATAATGTGCATAGATGTATGTGCCAAAATCATATTAGCTTTCACAGGAACATATTTTGCACATTTTTGTTAGGTTAGAAGTTCTGTATTGAAGCAGAAGCATCTGGAAAAGCTAGAATATAATAAACCAAAGGCAACAAATCATTGTTGGACAAGTAAAAAACATCTTACGAAAACAAGTCAATCTACTTGTCAAAATGTGAAACATGTATTCTAAAGGAAATAGAACATTGTCTCAAAAAAATAAACTGTAAAATGAACCATGGCAGATACTCTGTTACTCTGTCTGGGACACGTTGAACTGTCAGTCTTACATTATGTGGGTTATTTATCAAAATAAAAAAAGTCCAACCAAACTAGAATACACAATTTGACCTTATTTATTATTAAAAGAAAACATTTGTTTCGGGAGAAAACTCGATAAAATTGAGCAAAAACCTGAATTGCTCAATATAGGTCTATCTTCATAGCTCCTAGGTGTGCTAACATATTGTCTGATCCTTGTTCTTGACCCTTGCTTGTTATTTGACTACTCTTGGGATTCTGATTGTGTACCGCATTCCTGTTTGATTTGATCCTGGCATGTGACATTGACTATGCTTCTGCTCCTGATTTGGTACTGTATTGTCAGTTTGGTATTGACCTGACCTGTCCCTTGACCATGCTCCTTGATCCCCAACCTTTCTGTACTACATGTGGTTCCCTTGCCTGCCCAGAATGCTCTCCCTGGTCCTCTCACAATAAGACCTGGCGGCACCCAAGTAGCAAAGGGCTTCTCCCAAATCAAAGGGTGGATGTTATAGGCAGAAGGCTGAGCCGAGACTGGGACCTTGGGGATTGTTCTGGGTTTGAGATACCTATCGTAACACTCCCATTGACTTGTATACAACCTTCAGCAGGCCTGAGGTGGCTAATTTTTGGATTCTGACTTTTTGCAGCCTTGGGGTAATTTTTAGCATTCAGACTTTAATAAATAACCCCCTAGATATCTAGATAAAGATTGCTAGATCTTAGTATTATTTTTTTCCTTCAAAATCACTTCCAGAATAATTTACCATGTGTAATAGTTTGAAGTGCTACTCAAGGAAGACTACAATAAAGAATAGGAAGACTACAATAAAGAATAATAAACTACCATGTAAATTACCATACAGATAAAGGTCTATTTATGTTTAATGAAACTTTCATTCTGAATGGTTTTGACATTTCTTTTGCAAAACATTTTTTAAAATTGACTTTTTTTCAGACGGTATTACTTTCCTATGGCAACCAATGAAGAAAACTTTATAAAAATACTGGCTATTAATAACTATACTGAATAAAATACAAATTCTAAACATATATTTGTAAGCAAAGAGTTTAATTGTTTATATTTCTAAAAATTAGCTGTCATGTTGCTTTAGAATAAATTCACAATAACTAAAATCATGAATTTTTTTATATTTATATTTGCTGTGTATTTTTTAGCATAACTTCTTTTAGCCAGTGGTATTTCTTAAGGTTTTTTGTGTGTCTACAACAATATATATATATATTTTATTATATTTATGAAATGAATGCACTGAATCCATCATTTTTGGGATTCAGATGAATCAGTCTTTCTTAGCAGGACACTGAGAATGCTGCATATGCAGGAATTTCCGGCACATACATATTTTTTTTTAAATTGCATGCATGTCATGAATGGTTTGGGTTCAGTTCAAGATGCACCCAATCCTATATGAAGGATTTATAGGTTGGTGGAATCCTAGTGGAATATGTGGATTCAGTGTATCCCTAATTATATTTATAGTCTTCTTAGTTTTATTAATTGATTTCTAATTAATTTCAAAAAGTATGACACAATTTTCATATTTCCTGGCCACTAGACTGTATGTCAATATACGGTAAAAACACTGGGATGTAACCAGCAATAACTGGAAAGAAAAAAGAAGGGACAGAAATCAAATGCTTGTAGTGATTCACAAATGTTTTACACTTTTACTCCAAGTGTAAAAGATGCCAATTAATATCAGACACAACGCACTGAATAAAAAAGATGTGCGCATCAAACCAGGAAGCATGCATGTGAGTGCGTGGTTCTAAGAAAAAGGCTACAGGCACCCCTGCACAGGAAGCGGCTGGTGTTTCCAATGCCCCGCTAGACCACTAGACCATCAGGTACCCTTCCAGTATATTTTTGTAATAGTATGATGAATCGCATTTTAACAGATATCAGGGTCGCATTTTAACAGATATTAGGGTATTATCCCCAAGGTTTTAATATGATGTTGGTCTTTTAATTAGAACATTATTGTAGGTAATTGCTTTAAATTCCTCCTTAGGCCTCAAGAGTATGAGAGTGGGCACTGATGTTGGCCATTATCCTACAAGTTTCATCTGGATTTAGATGATTGATCTCTGTAGGCCTGTCAAGTTTTTTCACTCCCATATCTGCAAACTGACTCTGTACAGACCTCATTTATGCATGTGGGTATACTCATGCTGGAACAGGAAAGAATCTTGCTCAAAATGTCAATAATGTAAATGTTTGCTATTAGCCCAAGCCCAAATTATGGAAAACATCCTCAAACGATTTTTCTCTTCTTAACACTACATTTGCATTATGCACTCAGGTACCAGTTCTCCTGGTACCCACCAAACAAAGACTCATCTGTTAGACTTCCTATGAAGCAAAAGTCATTACTTTAGAAAACTAATTTCCACTTCTCCAGAGTCAAATGGCACATATATGTGCACCACTCCCTCCATACATATAGCATTAAATATGATGTTGTTGGGCTCCTGAAAAAGCTGTATAATAAAAGTCCTTTTCAAATGAAACATGAAATCTAAATTCTTTTTTTTATTAAAGCATTCATAGCTATTGTAAACTCATTTAAAAATCTCAGTTGTCAATCAAATATTGCCTGCCCCTCCTCTATGCCTGAGATGATGAAAGGCTTGCCTTAATAACAGTGTCCACAAAATGGCTCCCGCCTGCTTGCTATAATTATGAGTTCCCAGATTGATGGAAACAAGATTCAAATAATTTACACAGTGTAATTAAAGTTCATTTTGCTTGACTAACATGATAAAATAAGATTTGGAATAATTTTTTTGGGTGACGGATCCACTTTAATAAAGATTAATTATATATTAGATTGGAACAAGTACAAGGCACCGTTTTATTATTACAGAGAAAAAGGAAATCATTTTTTAAAATGTGGATTATTTAATTATAATGGAGTCTATGGGAGACATCCTCTACCGTAATTTGGAGCTTCCTGGATGACTGGTTATCTGGATAACGGATCCCATTCTAGTATAATCCCTGTGGAGTAAATTCTTATGACCTGTGATGATTTAATCACATGGTTCATTTATATATGCACAAAAAATCCCAACTTGGCCTACCTTGTTTTACCTTATTTTACCATAACAGAAAAATGGACAAATTACGCTAGATTATTATTTAATGCTGATTTTATTTCTAGTAAAAATATATTGTAATACTGTCTCCTCAATGTATTAATGAGCATTACAGAAAATGGTTCATAGATTGTTTAAATTTTATTGCCTCTCATTCTTTGTTTTTCAAATAATGTTGTTATAATTAGGATACTTATGGTTTCTATGTTTTATTTAGTTTTATTTTCTTGCCAGATGGCAGCCTTTAACTTGCAAAAGATGACACACTGTGTCAAAATACCCTTTGGTATTTGTTTTACTGTCTACATCATCATATGTTTTAGATCACGGCAATAAAATAAGCAGTACATTTCTTAAACAGCTATTTGTGTTTGGGTTTCTGAGAATTTATTACAGTAGAACACAGATTTAGATTTTTTTTCCACTTGCGGATAATTGTTTAGTATACTGAAGAATTCAGTGCTGTCTAGGAAATGTTACTTAAGTAATCCAAAGAATTTGAAATAATTTATTATGTAAATGAATAACTTGAACACAAAATGAAAGAAAATAAGCAATTTCACACTATACAAAATAGATAAATACCATGAAGAGTGATTTTGTTTACAGTCATCAATCTCAGATCTTCCACACAACCTACATTCACTCAGTGAAGGTAATGGTCTTATTAAAATATCATGAACATAAATAATTAATTTGTCAATAATATTCATATAATAATGAATTCCAACCATATGTCTTGCATTTTGTGTTTATAGTTGCCAATGTGGCAATAATACAGTACTTAAATGGTAAAGTTACTTTATGAGAAAAGTTATGCAATACCCTCTCCTTCATGGCACAGGCCGGGTGCTAATGGAGAAACAATGCAAAATGTGAAGAATGAAAGCACTCACGGCAGAAGTGATGATTATAGAAAAAACAATTCTTTACAGCATTATAACAACAAGTCTGTGCCTACTGTCATTTGAATGATATGCAAGGTATGAGGCAGGTATTGGGCCAGGGGAGCCTACATTCCAGCACCTTTTGACTCTAGTGTGACCTAATACAGGTAGCATTCGATTCAACAAGCAATCTGGCCAGCACCAAAGTGGTGTACAAAGATGCCCAGGACTCTGGAGGGGGGAGGGGATGTGTCCTGCAGAGAAAAGAACCGATGGTAGTCATGACCTTAGCTGGGGATTGGACACTTAGAGCAGGGGAGTAGTTAGAACTTTACCTTGTAGCCTTTTACATTAGGGCACTGGAATGCTGGCATGATCCTACTCCCACCAAAGCTCTTTATTTTGCTATTGTATGCTGTTTATAAACTCATGCTTATGTCTTACTTTATACTACAGATAAGGGACCTCTTATTCAGAATGCTTGGCATCTGGGGTTATCTCGATAAGGAGTCTTTCTGTAAATTTGAATCTCCATAGTCTAGTAAAATAAATTAATATTAATTAAACCCAATAGGAATATTTTGTCTTCTTTAAGGATTAATTATAACTTAGTTGGGATCAATACTCAGGACCTGGGGTTTTCTGGATAACTGATCTTTCCATAATTTGGATCTCCATTAGGGATGTGCGAATTTGACCCATTTAGTTTCGCCAAAAATTTGCCACCGGCAAAATGTCTATGGGAGTCAAAAATCTTTTGTCATGCTGCGAAATTTTTTTGACGCACGTCTTTTTTTTTTCCAAGTCTATGGGCGTCATTTCCATGGCAAAACAAGGTGATTCTCCCATCCCTAATCTCCATACCATAAGTCTACTATAAAATTGTGTAAGCATAAAATAAACCCAATAGGCTGTTTTTTCTTCCATAAGGATTAATTAAATCTTAGTTTGGATCAAGTACAAGGTACTGTTTTATTATTAAAGAGAAAAAGAAAACCATTTTTAAAAATTCTAATTATTTGATTAAAATGGAGTCTATGGGAGATGGCCTTCCCATAATTTGGATCATTCTAGGTAACAGGTTTTTGGTATAACTCAATTCTGATTTCAGCTTTTGTGTTTTTTTGTACATTTGAAACCCACTTTACAGTGGGTCTTTCTTCCAGTGCCTGCTACAGGGCCGGCTGCCCAGGCTCCAGTTTCTGCTTCAGGGCCTGTTCCCCTCCAGCAGATGTTTCTGGTGCCTTCCCTCCGGCAGCTGGGTTGTTTGCCAGCCTTGGTCCCTTACCTGCTCTCCAGCAGGCCCATTCTGAACATCTACCTGCTCCTGTGCCAGCTTCCCAGCCCGTCTGTGCTCCTGTGCTGACTTCCCAAACAGTCCATGCTCCTGTGCCAGCTTTCCAACCAGCTGCCCAAAAACTGACTGTTCCTGTACCAGCTACCCAAAAACTGCCTGTTCCTGTGCTGGCTCCCGAGTCTTCGTCTCCAGTCCCAGTGCCTGCTCTCCAGTCTTTGTCTCCAGTCCCGGTTCCTGCACTCCAGTCTTCATCTCCAAGCCCCGGTGCCTGCACTCCCATTTTCATCTTCAGCCCGGTGCCTGCACTCCAGTGCCAGCTGTCCTGTCTACAGCTCCAGTGCCAGCTGTCCCATCTACAGCTCCTGAACCAGCAGTCCTGCCTCCAGGGACCATTCTGCTGTGGTCTCCAAGCCTGAGGACAAAACTACCTCTAGAACTGACTTTTCAGCCATTAGATTTGGTAGTTCTGTTGCTCCAGACTCTACCAGTCTGGTGGCTGTGTGTGGTGGTCTTTCTGCTGGACTGGATGGCCCTTCAGCTGTAATGGGTACCTGCAGTGGCCCTTCCCCTGTAATGGGTATCTGCAGTGGTCTCTCAACAGTAATGGGTGCCTGCAAGGTCTTCCACCTATAATGGGTGCCTTGGATTGTTTTGTTCATTTTTTTGCTTTTTTTTTTTGCTGCCTCCAGGTCAGCCTTCCCTAGTATATGCCCTCTGTCCAGCTATGGCAATTGCTCATTTAAGGGCTATTTAAACTTGATTCCCAGACACCCCTGTGCTGGATTATTGGCCCTTCTGCTGAATCCAAGCCCTGTAATATCCTGATAGTGTTCCCGTTTTTTTTCCTGCTCCAGTTTCTGCTCCTGTTCCTGAATCTAATCTGGTAATCTTGTCCCCTTCCTGCTCTGTTCCTATCTGGTCACCTTGTTCTTCTGATATTAATCTCCCGGTTTTGATTTCAGCTTGTTTTTTGACTCTGCATGAACTCTGTCCATCCCGACCATTTGCCTGTCCGTCATCTGTTTGTTTGAGCAGAAAAGAAGATAGCAATCATTGCTAAGGAGCACCGTCCAGGAAACTGAGCCGACCAGGAGCAAGAGGAATCATAGTCAAGGACAAGCTGGCTCAAACTTAAGGATCTGTCCAACCGAGCAGAGGTACCAAGAGAGAAGAACCAAAGCCAAAACCGAATGTAGACTTAAGATCAGAACCAAAGAAATCAATCAAGATGAAGATGCTGAAGTTACTTCCTGGAAACGCTAAGTATAACTGCACAGTGGACGAAGCATGCGTGTCCCTTAAAAAGGCAGAGAAGGTGACCACAAGTTTCGTAATGGAGCTGCAGAACCTTACAGACACATTTCAGGTTGGGGCCTATCAAGGCTAATGATAATGTTGTTTCTACTACTGCAGCATGTCCTGCCTCTAAGTGAGATGTCAGCAAGTGCACAATGAGGTCTCTGAAATGAGTGCTGCCAAAAGTCCTGTTGCCTCAGTCATCATAAAAAGCTTGAAGGTAAGGGAAAAGATTTTAATGGTAGTCCGAAAGCTGAAAAAAGATGACACAAACAAATGCTTTTAAAAGATGCTTTTAAAAAATTGGCATTGTTTTGGCCAATCTCTCTCTATCTTAAAAGCTGCAAAAGCTAGTGGCGGGGAGGGTTTAGCCCTCAGACTGAAACCAAGGTTCAGGAGACACTGATTACAAGTAATGCTACTATGTAGAGAGGTACAAGACCTTTTATACTATGACCATAGGTAAACAAGTTGGGGGCCGCCGTACGGGGTTTACCTTGACATGGTATCTATGGTGGCTTATCAACTTTATAATCATAACTTTGTAACTAAAACCCCTTGCATATATTCTGAATTACTTATGAGACAGGGGACCAGGGAATGTGCATTGATTAATTGGCCAAATTAGTAGCACTTCCATTGTATTTAAACACATTTTCACTTAACCTTTGAGTGCTCCCACAACCCCCCTTTTTGTATATTGACACAAACAAAACACCCATAGACTCTAATATAGTTTCATCAAATTGCATTGCGCGACGAAAAAACAATGTTTTGCGTCAAAACTCAGATGCACGTCAAAAGTCAGATTTATGACAAAATTATTTTGATGCATGACAAAATTGCCATTTGCGTTAAATCAGTTTTGTGGATTTTTCGCCATTTCACAAATTTTTCTGTAAATTCGTGAAATTTTCGGCCAATGCCACAGATTTCCCCATCACTACTGTTTTGTTGTACTATTCTACAGAGGTCTGTGCACATTTTTTCCCTCATTAAAACTAAAGTTACACCGCAAATTGGCTCCTGTCCATGAATCCTTACAGCACTGGCCAGCAGGTGTGCTTCTCTATGTAGGCTCTTGCGTGCGTCCGGAGGTATGCAGTGATGTCATGACATGTGCAGTTGCATGTTTTGAAGCTTCAAATGCCATTTTGGTTTTGGGCTATGTTCTGTTTTGCCGTTACTTCCTTTTTCCTGTTTTGGCACCAAATCCCCCTATTTAAACCTACTCTTTCATTCTTTCTCTACCCAAGCTAGCTTCTGGTTTCCTTAGATCCTGCTAAACCCCTGTTACTATTTGCCTTCTGGTTTTTGATCTTTCCTCCTGTTTTCAACCAAAATCCTTGCGGCTAGCCCTGCTTGTCTTGACTACGCCTTGTCTGTACTTCGATATTATTAAATCTGACCTGTGTCATTTCATACTTCCTAACTGTCCCATTTTTGCAGGACAGTCTGGATTTTGGCACCTCACACAGTGTTAGAGTGCTCACCTGTAACCAATCGACCTTTTCAGGTGTCAGGTAGGAATGGGCAATTTTTTTCGCTTTGTTTCGCCGCAGAAATGACGCATATAGACTTGTATGGCGTTATGCAACAAAAAAAAAGATGCGTGTAAAAAAAATGTTTTCTACACCCATAGACTTTAATGGGCGTTGGTGACATTTCACCACTGGCAAATTTTTGTGAAAACGAAATGGGTCAAATTCGCCCATCCCTAGTGCCAGGTGCTAAACAGTCTATAAGACCCCATGCTCAGGGTCAAAATATCAAAGAAGTCCAATGAAACTATAGCACACTGAAGAAAAAGTGTTTTTCATTGGCTCAAAATAGACATCAAAAGTTGGCCAACGTTTCGGGCCACACTGGGCCCTTTATCAAGTCTGGATTTTGACAGCTCAGCCCGCAGTTACTGAAATGTCCCAATGTTCTCTTTAAACTCCTGCACTGAACACCAGAAAAAGATACAAAGTTTCTAACTGTCAGGGAGCCGGGAGCTCCCTCCAGGGAGGTTGTCTGGATCAAGGAGGAAGCCCTCTTGAGGGAACAAGGTCGCGGTATCCAAAGGGTTAAACGGAGAATAGTCAGGATCAGGCAAGAGTTCACAGGCAGGCAGAATACAATCAAAGTCCAAAGTCCAGGCAAAGGGTCAGGATACAAGGCAGGAACAATAATAGGCAATAAGGCACACAGGAAACCCAGGATATGCTTCAGGAAAGTAATCCTATTCTTGGGCGCCATTCTGGCGTCTAGTTGGAGTTTTTATTTTCAAATTTGGCGCCATTCTGACGTCATTGACGCTCTTGCGCCGACGTCGGCGCGCTGACGTCATCGCCCGGCGCCGCTACCCACATGGCGGCCATGGGCGCCGCCATTTTGGGAGCGACGCCGGCGAAGATGGACGCGCCGCCCGGAGCTCCTGGGCCTGCTCCGGGCGGCGATCGTTACACTAACTTAATTGTTTTTTAACACAGAGCCCAGAATAGATACTTAGATACTTTTGTAACTATTTAAGAAAAGGAGGTCGCTTGGGGAAACTGTGACTAGCAATTCACCTTTAAAGGGCAATTCACCTTCATTAGCAAAACTGTCATAACACAGAAATGTGTTCAAACTTTAATAACCTGCCTAATTTTGGACATGGTAATTAGGGGGTGTGGGCACAAAAATGTGCGTGAACAAGCATTTCGACTCACTCCGTGCGGCAGATCTTTTTATCCCTATTTCTATTTCAAATTGTTGGGAGGTATGCCATTTGTGGAATCTCGGTTAGAACCACAGCACAAAACACGGGGTCCCAAAAAGGCGTCTAGCCCAAGCCCGAACTCTCCTGCTCATATAAGAGCCAGATCGTGCCCTCAGCCTCATTACGTGGTTCACATATAACTAGTATGTTACAATACTTCAATTAATTTGACGAATTTATTTAACTTGGTTTTCTAGAAATCCATTAACAACTTAGAGGGAGTTTACCAATGTAGAGGGAAATATATTGTATGGTATGAGCATAGGTTGCATCCTATTAAGCGAGTCTTATTTACCTGCATGTATGTGCTCTCTAGAGACCAAATTAATGTGAATAATGGCAAAATAGTTGCTTAGCTTTACCGGTCAATATTTCTGAACCAAGCGGCTCCCAGACATAAGAGTTGCTTTGTGTTTCTCAGCAAAAAGACCCATTCAAACACCTTATTGATTTCTAAATCCATTGCTGCCCTGTTAATGATGCTAATGATGCTTCGTTTGCTTGTGTAGGCAACTGGATTCAAAATGTGCAGTAACCACAGAAAAGACTAATTCAGAAATAGGTTATGCAGAAAGAGCTTGTTAGAAAGATAACCTGGGATTTCATTAAGATTCATAGACATACCACATATTCCCAGGCAAGGAAAAGGAAAGACAGGGCAATTAGAATTCACCGGAGACAATCACTCTGAATATACCAACTAAAATGCTGCAGGTGATGAAGGTTCTAATTATACAATTGATTTTTATCTTCTTTTATATAAGATAAATTTCTGCTACAAGCGAGTTTTGGTCAGAGGAAAGAGATTTATTGGTATGAAACACTAGAGAATTGTGTTTTTCTGCCCCTGGTTACAAACTGATTCTAATTTGATATTCTAGAACATTTTATATTAAATTTATATTAATGATAATAAAATCCAAGCGCATCAACTTTTCGGAATGTGACTCATGACACAAATGAGCCTTTATTCCAAAGTAATAAATATTTTATATTTTATGAGTTTTGCACTTCTACAATATAATTGTTTTAATTGAAGGTGTCATCTGTTTTACTAATACAACATTTCATTAACATAAGAAAGGACAAAATATTTATGTTCCCAAGTATGTAATGCTTAACTCTTAGGGGCCGCTTCACTAACTTCGAGTGAAGGATTCAAAGTAAAAAAACTTCGAGTTTCGAAGTGTTTTTTGGGCTACTACGACCTTCGACTACGACTTCGAATCGAACTATTCGAACTAAAAATCGCTCAACCATTCGAGCATTCGATAGTCGAAGTACTGTCTCTTTAAGAAAAAACTTCGACCCCCTAGTTCGCCATCTAAAAGCTACCGAAGTCAATGTTAGCCTATGGGGAAGGTTCCCATAGGCGTGGCTAACTTTTTTTGATCTAAGGATATTCCTTCGATCGTTGGATTAAAATCCTTCGAATCGTTCGATCGAAGGAATAATCCTTAGATCGTTCGATCGCACTATTTGCGCGCATAATCCTTCGACTTCGATATTCGAAGTCGAAGGATTTTAATTCCCAGTCGAATATCGAGGGTTAATTAACCCTCGATATTCGACCCTTTGTGAATCGGCCTCCTAGTTTTATAATGTTAACGTTTACTTGTTACTACTATTATCTTTAAACAAATTTTGTTCTTATTAAAGGAATTATTCATGATTTTTATGCTATAGTTTTTATGACTAAATTACACAAAAAATTGTATTCTTGATTTGCGAAATACATTGAAGTCAATGGGTATCAACATTTTTTCTACGTGCAACACATTTTTTCTCACTCCAAATGCATTAAAGACTTTTTTTGTCCCTGCAAAAATTTTGTCTTGCCGACTTTTTTGTTGCCGTAAATTTTTTTGGGCGGATTTTTGCAGCAGTTTCACGAAAAAAATTGGCAGATAGCAAAATGCGGCAATTCATCCCGAATCCATGCCTCATCCCTAAAAATAAATGTTTTTTTTTTAATTTGTAATATTGATGTGAAGTAATGGGCGAATTTCTCCCATTATAAGATGAGATGGTTTTCCTACACATCAATAGTGATGGACAAATATTTGCAAATTTGCAGTAAATCTTCGCGTTTCACCTTCGGCAAATAAATTTGCTCATGTCAAAAATGCCACACATCAATACTATTCGGATGTCCATTGACTTTATCACCGGCATCAAAATTTCGCAAATTTCTCTCAATTTCGTGAATTACGCAGGAAATTCATGAAACCGAGAGAAATTTGCGAAATTTTGATGCCGGTGATAAAGTCAATGGACATCCGAATAGTATTGATGTGTGGCATTTTTGACATGAGCAAATTTATTTGCCGAAGGTGAAACGCGAAGATTTACTGCAAATTTGCAAATATTTGTCCATCACTATTGATGTGTAGGAAAACCATCTCATCTTATCTCTTATGCCTAGTCATGTGCTTTAAGAAAGAGCCAGAACTTCACAATGGAACTGGTTGCAAATAAGCTATTGTTTCTCCTACTCAGTATAACTGAAGACCTCATGAAGTCGGCATTAAACAAGGTAAATTTCCTTTATGAACGGTCGGCGTGTTGTTAGCTTGTAGCTATTAGGATTGCAACTATAGTAACAAGAATTCACGTGAAAATAACTGTGTTGAGGAATAAACATATGCATGATATTATTATTCACACATTTATAATGGGCTCATCTGGTCTAATCCCAGTACATTAGATCTTTATGTCAACTAATGAAGTGTTAATTATGACATAAAGAATTGGAATAGAACCTGACAAGTAAAGATGTAGAGATATAAACCATCTAACCATAGTTACATTTTATATATTAAATACTGATGATGCAACAAATCCACTATTTTGGATTTGGCCAAACCACCAACTCCTTTGATAAAGATTCCGCTGAATACCAAATGCAAATCAGGGGCAGGAAGGGAGCAGAGAACCGCGCATACAGCACATGGTCAAATTTCACAACTTTTTTTGCGTCTCTGTTTTATGATGAAAAGTAACATGATTTTAAAGATTCGGCCGTGCTTAAAAGGGCAGAATCCCGTCCGAATACTAAACAGTATCCTGGATTCAGTACAACCCTATTAAATATGGGCTTAACAAGATCACAAGCAGCGAGATCTGGCTGTATTGGGTATCTGAAATCTTAATCATGGTCTTGGCCCAGTGATGAAAACTGAATGTGACATTAAGGGCCAGATTTATCAAGGGTCTAAGTGAAAATTTGAATTTCCAGCTATTTTTGTGTACTTCAACTAGGAAATAGTCCAAATTCGATTGAATTAGAAAAAAAATTGAAAATTCGAATATCAAAATGTATGGTTGGTGGTGCGGCCAAATCCAAAATAGTAGATTTGTTGCATCATCAGTATTTAATATATAAAATGTAACTATGGTTAGATGGTTTATATCTCTACATCTTTACTTGTCAGGTTCTATTCCACTTCTTTATGTCATAATTAACACTTCATTAGTTGACATAAAGATCTAATGTACTGGGATTAGACCAGAAGAGCCCATTACAAATGTGTGAATAATAATATCATGCATATGTTTATTCCTCAACACAGTTATTTTCACATGAATTCTTGTTACTATAGTTGCAATCCTAATAGCTACAAGCTAACAACACACCGACCGTTCATAAAGGAAATTTACCTTGTTTAATGCTGACTTCATGAGGTCTTCAGTTATACTGAGTAGGAGAAACAATAGCTTATTTGCAACCAGTTCCATTGTGAAGTGCTGGCTCTTTCTTAAAGCACATGACTAGGCACAAGAGATAAGATGAGATGGTTTTCCTACACATCAATAGTGATGGACGAATATATTCGTCTGGTGCAAATTTGCGGTGAATTTTTGTGTTTCCCGTCGGCAAATACATTTGCAAAAGTAGCGTCGAAAAGTCGCTCAAGTCAAAAACACCACACATCAATACTATTCGGGTGCCCATTGACTTCATCAAAATTTGGCAAATTTCTCTCGGTTTCGCAAATTTCCTGCGAAATTCACGAAACCGAGATAAATTTGCGAAAGCGTAATGGGAGAAATTCGCCCGTCACTTCACATCAATATTACAAATAAAAAAAAACATTTATTTTTAGGGATGAGGCATGGATTCGGGATGATTTGCCGCATTTTGCTATCTGCCAATTTTTTTTCATGAAACTGCTGCAAAAATCAGGCCAAAAAAAATTCACGGCACCGAAAAAGTCGGCAAGACAAAATTTTTGCAGAGACAAAAAATTGGATGGGATGGACGAATTTGACCCGTTTAGTTTTGCCAAAAATTCAACGCCAGCGAAATATCGCCGACGCCCATTAAAGTCTATGGGCGTCATTTCCACGGCGAAACAAGGCGAAAAAATTCGCCCATCCCTATTTATGATAATAGCTCTGTTGGGGCTGGACTGATATTTTTTAAAATTTTTATTTTGCCCTTTATACCATTTCTTCCATGTTGTAAACAATCCCTTGATGTATTTCATTTATTTTAGAAGTTTCTAACCTACTCTCATGGGCCATGTATTCAAAATCTGCCCTTGTACTATGCAAAAGGTGAAATAACCTGAAATGCTCCAGTAGTTTATCACAGCAGTAATAGCAACAACAACATTATATCAAGAATATTCACCCCAAAATATATGGTTAATCCCAGAAACTGGCAACGAATGTCTCACCCTTACAAATTGAAGGGCTTCAATTAAATGAAAGGGCTTATTCCTGTGTATTGTAAACAGTATCTATTTTTTTTATACTTCCACAAGCACAGAAAATATCTTATGGCAAAAGTAAACATGTGTTATGAGGATGTTGTTTTTTTTGGCAGGTTGAAAGGCATTGTTTAATTAAATATGAGGATTATAGGCTATCTTGTTGACTATAAACATGACATTAACGTGCAAATTAAAGCTATAATATGCACTCGGCTAAAATGCACTTTTCCCTGTTTTCCTTGTTCACTATTTCTCTTATATTCAGTGGTTCCTCCTTTACCTTATGCTATTTATTTTTTCTCCCAACTGCCTTTTCTGATTCCCCATCCTTCTTTCTTTTCTTTTGTTCCTGATCCCCCTGTTCCTCTTTTCACTGTTACTTGTAAAAAAAAAACCCTGATTTTCCCTTTAATCAACCAATTATTAATTCATTATGAGCTACAGTATAATACAATATTCACTTGTGCATAGGACTTTCTAGGGTATTTGCTGCATTGTTGTCAAGAGAGCTATGAACTCTTTTTCTTATAATTTAAAGCTATGATTGTTTAAATATATCTCATGCAAATCTGTGTGTGTTATGTACTTGGAGAGCGGAAATTGTATATTGCATGAACACGACAACAGTATAATGAAAGCTGGAGGCTACTCGACAACGAGGGACTGTTTTTTACATGTTAAGATGAGCGATACATGAGTTTTCCAAGAAAAGACACAAGTTGTTTAATAGTGACTTCAGGCTTTTTACGGCCCCAATAATGTGCAATCATGCAGAAGACAGGGAAAAATGGAACATATTGCAATAATGCTATCTACATGATGTGGAATAGATTTAAACACTTCCTTTTGTCTCTGACCATTCTTTGTAGCACTAACTAGATTATACGTATTATATTCGCTAAAAGCAATAATATAAAAGTTGTAGAAAGTCATAGAATCAGATGAAGACAAATAAAAAATAAACAATTACCAATTAAGAAGCTTCTTAGACTTGACCATTTTATAACTTACTAAAGTTTAACTTAAAGGTGAACCAACACTTTAAAGTAAAACTACTAAGTTGCAACCACTGCTTCTTTCAGTCTTTTCATTCCTGCACTGGTAAAACTGGTGTGTTTGCTTCATAAACTCTACTTTAGTTTAAATAAACAAGCTGCTGTGTAGCCATGGGGGCAGCCATTCAAGCACAGGATACACAATAGATAACAGATAAGTACTACTATAGTTTATATAAACAAGCTGCTGTGTAGCCATGGGGCAGCCATTCAAGCACAGGATACACAATAGATAACAGATAAGTACTACTATAGTTTATATAAACAAGCTGCTGTGTAGCCATGGAGGCAGCCATTCAAGCACAGGATACACAGTAGATAACAGATAAGTACTACTATAATTTATATAAACAAGCTGCTGTGTAGCCATGGGGGCAGCCATTCAAGCACAGGATACACAGTAGATAACAGATAAGTACTACTATAATTTATATAAACAAGCTGCTGTGTAGCCATGGGGGCAGCCATTCAAGCACAGGATACACAGTAGATAACAGATAAGTACTACTATAGTTTATATAAACAAGCTGCTGTGTAGCCATGGGGGCAGCCATTCAAGCACAGGATACACAGTAGATAACAGATAAGTACTACTATAGTTTATATAAACAAGCTGTTGTGTAGCCATGGGGCAGCCATTCAAGCACAGGATACACAGTAGATAACAGATAAGTACTACTATAGTTTATATAAACAAGCTGTTGTGTAGCCATGGGGGCAGCCATTCAAGCACAGGATACACAGTAGATAACAGATAAGTTCTTAAGAATCCAATTGTATACTACAGAGCTTATCTGTTATTTGCTGTGTATCCTGAGCCTTTTCTCCTTTTCAGCTTTGAATGGCTGCCCCTATGGCTACATAGCAGCTTTTTTATATAGACTGTTGTAGAGTTTCTGAAACAAACATACTGGTTTTACTAGTGCAGCACAACAATACATTATATTTTAAAAATATCTTCTTAGGTGTTACTGTTCCTGTGACAAAAACGACTCACCCTGGTGGTCTAGTGGTGCGGCAGGGACGCCTCTCTTCTTCCTGCGCCATTACTGATCCTTAGGGTGAGCGTACCTGCGTCTCGTCCCCTTTATGGACGTGGACGCGCTGTCGTGATGACATCAGCGTGCAATGGCGTGAAATTCAAAGGGTATTTAAAGGGGCTTCATTCAGGTTTGCATTGCCCATTATAGGAGTTTGTTCCTGGTGCTATCTGAGCTTTTGCTAAATCTGTTTTAAAGCTTTTTGATTCCTGTTGTGACCCCTGCCTGACTTTTGACTATTCTGACCTCTGGATCCTGACCCTTGCCTGAATACCGACTACCTCTTCTGCTTAACCCCTCTGATTGACTTCCTGGTTTGACCCTTGCCTGCCTGACTATGTTTATTCTCTGCCTGTCCCGGCCTGATCTGACTACTCTATTGCCTAATGTCTTGTACCACGACCTTTTGGCCAAAGACTTTACCTACAGTTGTGCCCCTTTGCTTGTTTAGAATCTTTTGCCTTGCACCTCTCGTTTTAAGACCTGGCGGCATCTGAGTAGCTGAGGGCTCCTCCCAAGGCCAAAGGCGGCTGCTACAGGCAGAAACACGAGCCAAGACCAGGGTGCTTGGCATTGGTTCTAGATTCAGGGTGCCAACCGTTACAGTTCCTTTAAAGGGGATCTGTCACCCAAAATAAATTCTTCCAAATCCTATTTTATCATGTTATTCAAGCAAAACGAACTTTATTACCCTGTATAAATTGTTTGAATCTTGTTTCCATCAATCTGGGAACTCCTAATTATAGCAAGCAGGCAGGAGCCATTTTGTGGACACTGTTATTAAGACAAACCTTGTATCATCTCAGAATCTTGTTTGTGCACCAGAATGGGGGACCTGATGTCCATCCCCATGCCCTGGCTACATAATTATATGGTGAAGAGAACGGGGGAATGTGGGGAGAGCAGTGACATCTAGGAAGCGCTGAAAGGAAAGTGAAAGTAATTGTAAAGGCAATATTTTATTGACAGCTGAGATGTTTAAATGAGTTTACATCAGCTATGAATGCTTTAATAAAAAAAGAATTTGGAATTCATGTTTAATTTGAAAAGGACTTTTACTATACAGCTTTTTATGTCTGGGTGACAGGTCTACTTTAATGAAGCATTTTACAATGGGGTATATTTATCAATGGTTGGGAAAAAATGGTTTGTTCACTTTTTCTAACTAGATGTATATTCTAGTGATCCCTGGTGGTCCAGTGGGGAGGCAGCGGTGATGCCCACAGGACCTGGGTGCGCACATCTGTCATGCTTGGGCCATTGTTTCGTCCACATTTTGCCACCCGGAATGTTTTTCTGAAACTGCGGCAAAAATTTTGGCATGTCAAAATTAGAACGTGCATAAAAATTGTTGCGCGTCAAAATTATTCAGATACCCCTTGACTTTAATGTGTTTGGACAAGATAGTCTCGCGTATAAAAATTGTTGCTCATATAAAAATTGTCGGGCATCAAAATAATTTTGATGGCAATTGTTCAATGCTTTCACAAATTTTTTGACAGATTCGCCCATCACTAGTGGTGACATTGCGGCGTTGTGAGATCATTGCACATGGTGCGAAATGTAAATATTTAAAGGCGCTACAGACTGAACTTATTTGCCCAATATAGTTTCTGTTTGCTCAGGTCCTGGGTGCGATTTGGATCTGATTCTTGTGGGTAATATCATGCCTGCCTTTGACTCTATCTGATGCCTGTCCTGATCTTATTGCCTACAATGCTCTCACAGTATTGACCATAGCCTGCCCGATGTTCATCTGTTTAACAATCCGGTTCCTTTGCCTGCTCAGAATTTGAGCATTGGTTCTCTCACTATAAGACTTGGTGGCATCTACATAGTGGAGGGTTATCCTGAAGCAAAAGGCTGAATCTTGGCTCTTATTCTGGGTTTTGGAATTCCAGGTGTGACAGCACCTCTTCCTTCAATTTCCCATGGTTTTTCAATTCCCTGGATGTCTTTCTATGAGTTACTATAGAACACCAAGTGAAGTTTTACCAGTGATTCATAAAGAGGCAATATAATGCATTCATCTTTGAATCCATGTATCTTTTTTTAGTTTTCGCACACATTGTGGCTCATTTATAAACTTTGTTCAGAGCAGGATGGTTTGCACAGTGAATATATTTGCCCAGCGCAGGGTTATATTTATAAAGTTGAGTAAGAATAGTGTATATAATGTGCAGCGTTGTAAATCTTTTCTCACACTGCGAATGTCCATAAGACCTTTTTAAATATGTTAAAAATGTAAAATATTTAAGCGCACACTTTGCGTTTGAGTTATGGCACGACTATGGTGGCAGAGAAAATATTTGCAAAACAGTTTCACAATTTCCGAATATAAATTATTTTCAATGCTATTTTCACGCACAACAACTCTGCACGGTGGGCGCACTCACGCAAACACTCATCTCATTTGTGATCCATTTGCAAAAATTTTGCGAATTTACAAACAAACAGAAAGACTGGCACAGCAGTGCAATATTTTAGCGTTTAGCCAAAAGAATGGGCAATACAACCATCTGCAAATAAATGGAACTTTATAAATGGCCCCCATTGACTAAAATTGTCTAGAGTTGCAATGTATTATATTCACAATAATCTTCTTCAACTAAGGTAGTTTATTTCCATTTAGGGGCAGATTTACTAAGCTCGAGTGAATAGTTCGAATGCAAAAATATTCGAATTTCAAAGTATTTTTTTGGGGTACTTTGACCATCGAATTGGTCAAATTCTATCGAATCGAATGATTCCAACGATTCGAAGTAAAAATCGTTCGACTATTCGACCATTCGATAATCGAAGTACTGTCTCTTTAAAAAATACTTCGCCTTCATATTTCACCACATTAAAGCTACCGAAGTGTAATGTTAGCCTATGGGGACCTTCCAGAGCACTTTTCTGAGTTTTTTTTTGATCTAATAAAAATCATTTGATCGTTCGCTTAAAATCGGTCGAATCGTTCGATTCAAAGGATTTTATTGTTCAATCAAACGATTTTTATTCGATCAAACCTTTTGCACTAAATCCTTTGAATTCGATATTCGAATTCGAAGGATTTTAATTTGAGGGTCGAATTTGAGGGTCGAAATTCGACCCTTGATAAATCTACCCCTTAGTGTATAATTACCATTTATACTTTTTTTTGTCCAAATGTTTCAACTTCATCATTGTTGAGCCTCATTTGTCATGTCAATCTGGAAAAAAACTAATTTGCCAAGTGGAAAACTTCTGAATGAAACCAATCCTTTGAACAAGTAAGCCAACTCTGCAATTACAGAGAGAGTATATACTGTACAATGCCAACTTCAAGGTCTTTTATGACTAAAACCATAGGCCATGTTAGAACCATAAGGCACTTCACTAATAACAATGTTCCAACATTTCATTTATCCACACTCTTTGTATCTTTATTTTAGCCAGCTCTTTATCCAAGTACAAATACTATGTTCAAGGCTATTGTTACTTTCTTGTGGTAGTAACCTTGTGTGCTGTAGGATATTACAGTAAGTGCTTTAGCAAAATGTAATATCTTCTGAAACCCCAATGGCTAACGTTTTTACTCACATCTTACATTTTTATTGCATCTTTGCAAGCTGGATCCTAAATTATCTGAGTGAAAAATGTCATTTGGAATATTCTCAAACCTTTTAGTATTTTCTGATTACTTTGCCTATTAGTTCAGTCAAGTCTGAATAATTCAAATGAGTCATAATTACAACATAAGCTGTTTGTATTAATATCGCAGTCTTATTCTTCTTGCTTATACTGAAAGGGTTTGTGACTTATTACAGATACATTTCTTATCACCATATACTAAACCTATTTCTCCACCCATAATGTCTTCACACTGGCCTCCGCAATTTCATTTTTATTCTTTCATTCCCTCCTAAGAAAGGCTAAATCCATCTAAAGTCCCACTTTAAATGGAGGCTTAACATATGTTTACATTTTAGCAAGCAAGGGAAAGTTGTGCTCACCACTATTTTTTAAAACCATTAGGCGGGGGGTGCAATGAGGCTGTGACCACAAAATACATATAGTCAACTACAAGAGTCCTCTGCACTCAACCCATTATCAATATATTTAAGACAGAGACATTTGTGCATACTGCTACTGAAAAATGCCTTACCCTTTAAACAACACAGGGATTGTTTGTCCATATATTACAATATATTTAAGCTGGCCAACTACGTCACAGTCATCCCATATCTTGGCCCGTAGTTGGCCAGCTTAAATATATTGCAATATATGGACAAACAATCCCTGTTTTGTTTAAAGGGTAAGGCATTTTTTAGTAGCAGTATGCACAAAATGTAAAAAATAGTGGTGAGCACAACTTTCCCTTGTTTGTTATAGTTATACAGGAGCAGTGACTAGCTCCATGTTGTAGCTCCCACCCTTAATCAATAAGATGAAACTCCAGCACACGGATGCTTAAGGGTTCATAACCCGTGTTTATTGTCAATGCCAAACAGTGCATACTGCTACTAATATACTGTTTAAAGTGCCCATGCGGCTTGGCATACATTGGCCAAACAAGCAGACAAATTAAAATACGGTTGAATGAACACAAGGCGGCTATCAGGAATTATGAACCACAGAAGGAACCTATCAAAGGGATAGGTGAGAAAAAGAGAAAATTTGAAACATTTCTGTATAAACATTTTTTTGAAAAAGGTCACCGAGTGTCCCAATTAAGGTGGCAGGTCTTAGAAAGGGTTAAGGCACCTGAGCACATTCTAAAACAAAAATTGGCACAACGTGAAGCATTCTGGATCTGGTTATTGCAGACACAGGTTCCTAGAGGGTTAAACGAGGAGTTCAGTTTGGCTTGCTTCTTATAACTATTTACAAAGTTGCTAAATACGTTTGTTGCTAATTTATTTCCTGTTCTCTTACAGATTCTCCTAAGTTGATTATTGTTTCGATACAAAGTATCTAAGGAAAGGTAATATCTAATCCTTCCTTATATAGCCATATTTATAGAGCTTTTTGTACATTTTATGTTGCTATGAATTTTGCCTTCACTGAACATTGAATATTTTTCATTGGACTTTTTTCATTTTTCAGGATCAATATGTATTCAGATATGGACGTTTTTCCAATGATTATTATGGACTTTTTTTGACATCTTTTTGACCAAATATGTAGATTATTATCTCTGATCAAAATGTGGACTGATATTTCTGCTAATTGCATTTGTACATTGATATGTTAATCTTTTGATACTATGTGGTTAATTGGGGGTTAACCTTGGATTTGGGATTGAAAGGCACACCTGCACTGGTTTGCCCTCTACTTAAGGTGGAGGTGGGGTCTGCACAGCTCACCTGACGAAGGGGTACGCCCCCGAAACGTTGTTTCCTGTTTGGCATTGACAATAAACACGGGTTATGAACCCTTAAGCATCCGTGTGCTGGAGTTTCATCTTATTGATTAATTGTTGGAGGTGCCGTCCTCCTTTAACCCCAAGCACCGGTGAGGATACTGAGAGACCAGGTGTGCTACTGCTTCTATTTGTTTGAATTGTAGCTCCCACCCTTCCCAGCTATAGTAAGTTGATCCCACTGGTGTCTAATAAAAGGGCAGCCAAGTTTGGGAGTTTTACTTTGAAAGCAGCAAGTAAGTTGCAGGTAAAACCTAGTCCCTTTGTAAAATGTATAATGATTTATGAATTTGATTTAGTTGGCCAGCTTAAATATATTGCAATATATGGACAAACAGTCCCTGTTTTGTTTAAAGGGTAAGGCATTTTTCAGTAGCAGTATGCACAAAATGTCTCTGTCTTAAATATATTGATAATGGGTTGAGTGCAGAGGACTCTTGTATTTGACTACATTTTAGCAAGTACTCAAACTGGAATAAATGCTAATGTAGCATCATCAGAGCACAATTATACAGGTTATACAGATAGCTAGATATGGAGGCCTAAATGCAATGATTCTTGTTATGGTGGCTGCTAAAACTGAAGAAATAGTGAATGGATATTTACAGTCATAAGCTGTGATTTGCTTTGGGGTAACTGTGCAGAATGCCCTAGAGATCAATTCATTTGGTCCAGAGGAAATCAGGTGGCAAAGTGTATGACAGTTGTCAGCATATACAGTATGCACGTAGCTAGGAAATCCCAGAATTAAAATTAGGGTATTGATACTTATGGCTGCAACTGTCACCTACCCAACTTAACCACATATTAACAAATATATGCTGGCTGTTCACTAAAGGAAGGAATGTGTAAGAATCATTAATGGAGGATATAGGCCTGTGCCAGGCAAGTTAAGACTAGTTCAAAACAGTGAGATGGTCAGGAGCAGATACACAGAATCAATGTTGTTAGGACATGAATGCAAAATATCAGTAAATTTCTTATCTAACCACCTACTGTAGCACATTAACCTGATGCCACAATGGGAAAGAAAAAGCTTTCCTTTACCTTTGTGCTCATGGGTTGCATAGTGTTCTGCTATGTATTTCCCTATTCAGCAATGACTCCAAACAGTGGCTCATGAGCAACATGTTGATCGCCAACCTCTTGAATGTTGCTCCAAGTTGCCTCAAAGCAGGTGCTTGTTTTTGAATTCCTGGCAAGAAGGCAAGTTTTGGTTGCATAAAAACTAGGTGTACTTCAAAGCAGAGCCTCCTGTAGGCTGCCAATCCAAAATCATGCTTGTGTTGCTCTTCAATTCTCTTTACTATTGAAAGTTGGTGACTCCTGGCCTATTTGTTGAGTTTTTATCTTTAAAAAATGCAGTCAATGAAATAAAATTGTGGGGAAACAAAGCAGTACAGCATAGTGATAGAGAATTCACTTGTTTTTTCTACATTGTTACACCCAATTTTGACCTTTAATTGTAAATATATCAGTCCCATACCTTTGTTTTGATCCCATCCTCATTATTATGCAGGTACTGTACAGTATACATTCATTTATTCCTTTAAACCAAATGCTGAAAATATATTTTTACAGGCTAAATAAACATCACTTGAGATATACTTTATACAGAATGAATCCGACAGAACAGCACTGAAAAGGATCAACACAGTTTCCCTTCTTTATGAAGGAAGATGTAACACTTTTTTCATTTGATGTTCTCCATTTGCTGTAAAGTTTTCCATATCACCCTCCTACTCTAACTGCTGTGAGAGAACCCAGGTGGATGTAGTTTTCTGGTGTGTGATAAAAACAGACAGATTTTGTTTCAATGACATTTCAAAATCATCTGATAGATTCAAGAGTTGTGCTGAAGCATCTGGTACAAGTGGTAGAACATTTTTAATATTTTTTAGTATGGACTAACATAAAATTTATACATCTGTTACAAATTGTGGCTTCTTTCTCTGGCATCTGAAATGGTAATGCAGGCTCTGTTATTTGTTGGTCTCTGGTATAAGAAGCTATGCTCTGCTTTCCAAAGCTTATTTTTCTGGCCTCTGATGAAAGAAGCCATGCTCTGGTTTTCTATCATGGATAGAGTTTTCTTCATCTGGCTTTTGTGATGAGAAAGCATGCTCTGTTTCTCTGGTTTTTGACACCTGAAATGAAGTTCTGTATCTGTGACTTTAGAACAAGCTGTGGAGATCTCTATTTCTGGCTCCCAGGGTGTGAAGCAGGTGGTGTTTCTCTGCCTTTCAGATTCAAGAATTCAAGCTCTGCATCCTTGGCATGTTACAGATGTAGTCTTTCTTGTTTTGGCATCTACAATAAAAATGTTTGCTCTGTTTCTCTGGCTTCTAATACGAAAGGTCATGCTCTGATTCCTTGGATGTTGGTATACATTATTATTCTAGCTTCATAGAAGATAATGTGGGTTCTAGTTCATTGGGTACCAATAAATATTCTCAGGCTCTGATTCTAAAACTTAAAGTTGAAGCTGAGATGTCCTTTTATATTACACTAAAATGTAAAAAAAAAGCTATTATCTTTATCCTACCATTTTTGGACTGTAATATTTATATTAGATATTGATTTGTATTATTCTGCTCATATTGTGATAGTTGATGTATTTTCATATGTATACATTTTAAAGGCCAGTCATTGTGCAATAAAGAAAGCTAGCTAACACATATTTGTTAAGGGAAGATCTTGTAGGAAATAATCCTAGCACTATAAAAATTATTGTTTTCCTGATTTTTTTTTTCCTTTGCATGGAGGTGTCTGAATTATCTCAGTTTGAGTCTTTCATTTCACAACCTGCCAGTCATTGCTGAAAACTTAGTTATAAAGGCATAATTAATAACACCCATTTTGTCCTGTATAATAGAGGTCCCCAACGTGACTATGAAGATTTTCATTCATCCAGGTCATGGTATATCTAATATAGGTAAATCTAAAAACAACTGGACTTGCTGAGTAATCAATGAAGACGTTTCACTACTCACCCGAGCAGCTTCTTCAGTTCAACTGACTGGTGTGGGAAGTTCTCGGCATATAAACTCTTCCACTAATCCAATCACAATGGCACATTGTAACTCTTCAAAGAGGTGACATCTGAAGAAATTCACAGAGGTGTTGATTCTATGTCTGCTACATACAATGCTGTTCTAACATCTGTACCCCGGCGGTTTCAGAACACTTCACACATCCATTCATGCAACTCTCACAAGTAACACCTCTTTCTAGGAGTTGCATGAAACATTGGATAATCCTATCACAGCAACTACACAGAATCAACACCTCTGTGAATTTCAGAAATCACCTCTTTGAAGAGTTACAATGTGCCATTGTGATTGGATTAGTGGAAGAGTTTATATGCCAAGAACTTCCCACACCAGTCAGTTGAAATGAAGAAGATGCTCGGATGAGTAGTGAAACGTCTTCATTAATTAATCAGCAAGTCCAGTTGTTTTTAGATTAACCTATATTAAATAGAGGTCCCCAACCTTTTTTACCTGTGAGACAATTTAAATGTAAAAAAGTTGAGAGCAACATAATAATGCAAACAGTAACTAGAAGTGCAAAATAAGGGCTGTGATTGGTAATTGGTAGCTCGTATGTGGACTTGCAGCCTACGGGAGGCTCTGTTTAGCAGTACACCTGTTTTTTTATGCAACAAAAACTTGCCTCCAAGCCTGGAATTAAAAAGGAAAACCTGCTTTAAGGCCACTGGGAGCAACAGCCAAAGTGTCAGAGAGAGAAACATGTTGTTTATGACCCACTGGTTAGGGGCAACTGACTATGTTTTGCAGATAGTTCAGCCAAGCCACAGATAAACTATTCTCTGTGGGTTATTGCACCCATTATTTGCAAAATATAAGGATGTAAGAAGTCACTAAAGAATTGCATGACCATATAAAGGCACAAGGCCATAGGCCAACTGCATAGAGTCATGTGACACACATTACAACACTGAGCACTAATTATCACAAAGCACTCTATGACTGCACCAGGCTGTGTAAGCAAGCAGGAGAATGCCCATGTAATAAGTGAACTTAAAAGAGACAAGACTGGATGGGTGGGGGCCATATTGAGTCAATAAAAGATGCCTTCAAACACCAGTAGACAAGGGGAAAACATAGGACTTTTACTTTTCAAATTCATATGTTCTTTACTTGATTGGCTTGCCTCTTATTCAAACAGTTAACAAACAACATATAATTACTGCTTATTATCACTATAGATCAGTATCCACAACATTGGTGAATTTCAGTATTTCATCTGTTTGTTTTTTTCTGTTGATTAAAATAAATATCCATGATTCTTTTTTTTTTTTTCTTTTTATAGATTAACATAAATACATATATATATTTATAATGGAGTCTGTGGGAGACAAACTTTCCGTAATTCAGAACTTTCTGGATAACAAGTTTCCAGATAACAGATCCCATAGCTGTACACCTTTTGATTTAAATGATATTAGCTTCATGGCTTTTATTAATTTAACTGTGCAATATTGATTTTTACATCATTACATTTACATCATTTTTTCATTCTTACTTAAAGCGTATACAGGGAAATTATTTAAAGACTCCCATATATCTTTTTGTTCTCACTTTCCTAAACTACTGAACGAAAGTTGTACTTTTTTTTTTAAATAAAATCAGATGTAGAGAGAATGATTTTGAATGCTCTCTCTGTAATATGCATGATGCATAATATGCCGTGTTATAATAAATGTGATTTTTTTTCAATAGTCTATTCAACCAGCAACCAACTAATGTGTTGATTTATTAATTAATTTATACATTATATTTGTTAAGGCTTACATGTCCATAAGGCATTGGGGATTTAGAATCAAATTAGAATTAATCAGTTTTAGAACGAGATTAAAATCTAAAGTTGAAAAAGGATATTTTTTTAGCTGTAAGGGATATTACAGATAAATGATGCATGCATTATGGTATTCTGATACAGTTTATGCTTTCCCATAAGTAAAATGGTCCTAAAATATTAAGATTTAGGTATACATGATTCCAGGTTATATTCAGCCCTAGAGGGTTGTGTTGATTGTCAATCACAGTTTAAAACACCATTCCTGTCCATTGTTTATTTGTGTAAAATAAAAGATAACCTAAAATTTCTTTATAGTATTTGGCTATACTGTTAGGTTGTTAGTTCACCATTCTAGCACCTTTTCTCCACAGAATACAACCCAAAATGTGTCTACCCTAGTCTGCTCTTGCCTGATTATTTTTACCAGTAGTTGCACTTTTAGATACTCAACCTCCAGGTCCCAAAACTGCCCTACATACTCAAGGTAAGGTTTGTGAGTGATCCATAAAAAGACAAATTTATGCTTTCTTTGTCCTTTTGTATAGTAAAGGTACTATCCAGAACCCTAGAACCGAGGGTTTCTGGTAATGGATGTTTTTGTTATTTGGACCTTCATACTTTAAGGGGCCGATTCACTAAGGGTCGAATATCGAGGGTTAATTAACCCTCGATATTCGACTAGGAATTAAAATCCTAGGACTTAGAATGTCGAAGTCAAAGGATTTAGCGCAGATAGTTAGATCGAACGATCGAAAGGTAATTCCTTCGATCGAAAGATAAAATCCTTCGAATCGAACGATTCGAAGGATTTTAATCCAACGATCGAAGGAATATCCTTAGATCAAAAAAAGTTAGCCAAGCCTATGGGGACCTTCCCCATAGGCTAACATTGACTTCGGTAGCTTTTAGATGGCGAACTAGGGGGTCGAAGCTTTTTTTAAAGAGACAGTACTTCGACTATCGAATGGTCGAATAGTCGAACGATTTTTAGTTCGAATCCTTCGAAGTAGCCCAAAAAAAACTTCGAAATTCGAAGTTTTTTACCTTCGAATCCTTCACTCGAAGTTAGTGAATCGGCCCCTAAGTCTACGAGAAAATCATGTAAACATTAATTAAGATGGTTTTGCCTTTAATAAGGATTAATTATATGTCAGTTTAGACCAAGTACAAGGCACTGTTTTATTATGACTGAGAAAAAATACAAATTTGTATTGTTTGATTATAATGGAGTCTATGGGAGACGGCATTTCCGTAATTCTGAGCTTTTTGGATAACAGGTTTCCAGATAATGGGTTCTACACATGTACAAAATGTGAAAGGTTTATTTTCAACCAAATAGCTGATCAGCCATGATACGCAACAATCACTTCTTTGACCATAGACAAGGCCGACCAGTAGACATATGTTTTAGATAAATGTTTTGGGACAGAAAATACTTCATGAATAGAACAATGGCCAGGGTTTCAGTGGAAGCCTTAGGACACACTATTTCTAAGGTTTATTTAGGATGGATAATTAGGATGGATATTTTCCTTACCGATTGCAATGTAATGAAAGGTTCCAAACCAATCTGTGGAAAGACCGTCAATAAAATCGACATTTTTTTGTGTGGTTTCATTAAATTATGCAGTAGACTGGTTGGCAGTGTTAAAAATCTGGCTTTTTGAAGAGCTTAAAGACTAGCAACATTGTGACTAGCACTGCTCTTCTGAATTAAACCAGCAAGAAGGGACAAGTGCAAATAATTTTTCTTACAGATAATTTATTTTCAACTTTTAACTAAAAGTTTAATTTCGTGTTTTAGGACTTCTGTTCCTTCGAGACCAAAAGAGAAGTTAGGCCTGAGTGAGAAAGAGTGCTTGTGGCTATAATTAATAGAATGAGGACACAGTTGGTTATGATGAAAATGAAGCATCCTGAACTTATTCTGTGCAAAGGATTTAACAAAAGCTTCCAAGTTGATAAGAATGAGATTGATGCTGATACTGTGGGCATAGTTCAAAGCTTGCAGCCATTGGTAGCTTTTTTGATTGGACTCCATAACACTGTAAACATACTTTCAGATTTGTCACAAATAAATATGATTCAATTAAAGGTGTCTTCTCAAATTTTGAAAGCTATTTCTTTTTAGAAGCAAGTAATGGAGAGTTTATTTCTAGATAATTCCAACTTTCATCTTTCATTTCAGTTTAAAATTTAAAAGTGATCTAAAAAAGACTTTGCAGTAAAAGAACAATTTGGATCACTCTACCATCAGTTTACAAATAACTGCAGCATTAAGCCTTAATTGATTTACTGCAAGATGTTAGATACTTGTATGGTAACAATGTTGTAAAGCATCAACCTAATAAGTGTGTTCTGAATTGAGAGAATAATTTATCTACACTTCAAATCACAGAGAGAGAAATAATTTTAATATTATGTATATTTTGTTTTTGGAGTACTTTTTTATTTGGACTTTTAACATCACCGGGTGGTTAATAAATCACAAATAAATAATAACCCCCTGCACGTTAACCCTTTCTTGCCCTAATTTGCACATGCAAATTAAAGTTTGGATTCAGTTTGGGATTTCAGCCAAATCTTTCATGACGCATTTGAAATTTGGACGAATCCCAAAATAGTGGCTTGGTGCATCCCTAGCCAATAGGAAGAGAAGTTAGAGGTGGGATTTTACATCTAGGGCCTTTATACATAAGGCTTAATAAGTGCCTCAAACTGAATACTGCTTTAAAATACCATTTCATTGTATCATGGGGCCATTTTCTAAAGCTAAAGTATGCCATTGTTTGCATAAAAAAAATTCTCTAGCAAATATTTCTATAAATTACATGTATCCTAATAATTTCTAGGATGAGATTATATTATTTT